>NW_025970264.1:5272-12569 GCF_021869965.1 Rhincodon typus | reverse complement strand
TCCAACCAGCATCAAAAGCTGAGTCATTTGGTGAAGGTGAGATTTTGTAAAAATGGCTCATTTGGTAAAGTTCAGATTTTTGGCTTCTCAGGTGCTTATCTTGCTGAAATGAGCATTTTAATTTAACCAGCACCAAAAGTTAGGTCTTCTGGTGAGGGTGAGGTTTTAGTCTTCTTGTATGCTTATCTCGCTGAAATAAGCACGTTATTCAAAACAATATCAAAAGTTGAGTCATTTGGTGAAGTTGAGCCTTGTGATTTCTGAAGTGCTTATCTCTCTGCAATAAGCATGTTAGTCAAACCAACATCAGAACTTGAGTCATTTGGTGAAGGTGAGATTTTGGTCTACTGAAGATCGTAACTCGCTGAAATAAGCATTTTATTCCATCCAGCATCAAAAGTTGAGTCATTTGGTGAAGGTGAGATTTTTGAATTATGAAATGCTTATCTCAGTCAAATGAGCATGTTAGTCAAACAAGCATCTAAACATGAGTCATTTTGTGAAGATCAGATTTTGGACTTCAGAAGTGTTTAACTCGCTGAAAGAAGCATTTTAACCCAACCAGCATCAAAAGCTGAATCACTTGGTGAAGTTGAGGGTTTAGCCTTCTGAACTGCTTAACTTGCTGAAATAAGTATTTTATTCCAACCAGGATCAAAGCTGAATCATTTGGTGTCGTTGAGAGTTTAGCCTTCAGAAGTGCTTTACTCGCTGAAAGAAGCATTTTAATCCAACCAGCATCGAAAGCTGAGTCATTTGGTGAAGTTGAGATTTTAGCCTTCTGAAGTGCTTAACTCGCTGAAATAAACATGTTAGTCAAAACAGCATCAAAATTTGAGTCACTTGGCGAAGTTGAGATTATGATCTTCAGACGTGCTTATCTCAATGAAATAAGCATGTCATTCAAACCAACATCAAAAACTAACTCATTTGGTGAATTTCAGTTATTGTTCTTCTGATGTACTTATCTGAGTGAATTGAGCATGTCAGTCAAAACAGCATCAAAAATTAAGTCATTTGTTGATGTTGAGATTTTTGATTTCTGAAGCGCTTAAATCGCTGAATAAGCATGTTAGTCTAACCAACATGAAAACTTGAGTCATTTGGTGAAGTTCTTATTTTGGCCTTCTGAAGTGCTTACCTCACTCAAATATGCATGTTACTCAAAACAACATCAAAAGTTGAGTCATTTGGTGAAGTCGAAATTCTTCACTTCTGAAGTGCTTATTTCACTGGAGGAAGCCTGGTCGTCAACCCAACATCAAAATTTGAGTCATTTAGTTTAGTGCAGATTTTGGTCTTCTGAAGTTCTTATCTCACTGAAATAAGCATGTTGTCAGAACAGTATAAAAAGTTGAGTGTCTTGTTGAAGTTGAGATTTTGGTTTTCTGCTCTGCTTCTATCGCTGAAATAAACACGTTCGTCAAAACAACATCAAAAGTTGTGTCATTTGGTGAAGTTGAGATTTTCATCTTCTGAAGTGCTTATCTCAATGAAATAAGCATGTCATTCAAACCAACATCAAAAACTAACTCATTTGGTGACTTTCAGTTATTGGTCTTCTGATGTACTTATCTGAGTGAATTGAGCATGTTAGTCAAAAAAGCATTAAAAATTAAGTCATTTTTGATGTTGAGATTTTTGACTTCTGCACTGCTTATCTCACTCAAATAAGCATGTTAGTGTAACCAACATCGAAACTTGAGCCATTTGTTGAAGTTCAGATTTTGGTCTTCTGAAGTGCTTATCTGAGTGAAATAAGCATGTTAGTCAAAACAGCATAAAAAAATTAAGTCATTTGGTGAAGGTGAGATTTTTGACCTCCTGATGCTTATATCACTGAAATAAGCAGTTTAGTCATACCAGCATTAAAAAGTTGAGTGTTTTGGTGAAGTTGCGATTTTGGTCTTCTGATATGCTTATCTACCTGAAATAAGCACCGTGGTCAAAACAAGATCAAAATTGAGTTATTTGGTGAAATTCAGATTGATGTCTACTGAAGTGCTTAACTCGCTGAAATAAGCATTTTATTCCAACCAGCATCAAGAATTAAGTCATTTGGTGAAGTTGAGATCTTTGTCTTCAGAAGTGCTTAAAAGGCTGATAAAAGCACGTTAGTCAAACCAACATCAAAAATTCAGTCATTTGGTGCATTTCAGTTTTTTTTCTTGTGATTTGCTTATCTCGCTGAAAGACGCATTTCAATCTAAACAGCGTTGAAAATTAAATCATTTGATGAAGTTGATATTTTTGACTTCTGAAGTCCTTATCTCACTCAGATAAGCATGTTAGTCGAAACAACATTAAAATTTCAGTCAGTTGGAGAAGTTCAAATTTTAGTCTTCTCAAGTGCTGATCTCGCTGAAATAGGCACGTCAGTCAAAACAACATCAAAAGTTGAGTCATTTGGTGAAGTTTAGATTTTGATCTTCTGAAGTGCTTACCTCATGAAATCAGCATGTCATTCAAACCAACATCAAAAACTATCATTTTTGGTGAAGCGAGATATTGATCTTCTGAATTGCTTATCTAAGTGAAATAAGCATGCCAGTCAAAACAGCATCAAAAATTAAGTTAGATGGTGAAGTTGAGGTTTTTTATTTCTGAAGTGCTTATCTCACAGAAATAAGCAGTTTAGTCCAACCAGCGTCCAAAGTTAGGTGCTTTGGTGACGTTGAGATTTTTGTCTTCTGAAGTGCTTATCTCACTCAAATAATCATGTTAGTCAAAGCAACATTAAAACTTGAGTCATTTTGTGAAGTTCAGATTTTGGTTTTCTGAAGTGCTTATCTCACTGAAATAAGCATGTTAGTCAAAACAGCATCAACATTGAAGTCATTTGGTGAAGTTGAGATTTTTGACTTCTGAAGTGCTTATCTTCCTGAAATAAGCATTTTAGTCAAACCAGCATCAAAAGTTCGGTGTCTTGGTGAAATTGAGATGTTGGTCTTCTGTTAATGCTTATCTCGCTGAAGTAAGGACGTTATTCAAAACAACATCAAAAATTGAGTCATTTGGTGAAGTTGAGATTTTGATCTTCTGACGTGCTTATCTCAAAGAAATCAACATGCCATTTAGATCAACATCAAAAACCAGCTCATTTGGTAAGTTGAGTTGTTGGTCTTCCGATATGATTATCTGAGTGAAATAAACATTTTTATCAACACAGCATCAATAATTAAGTCATTTGATGAAGTTGAGATTTTCGAATTCTGAAGGGCTTATCTCACTCAAATAAGCATGTTAGTCAAACAAACGTCGAAGCTTGAGTCATTTTGTGAAGTTCAGATTTTGGACTTCTGAAGTGTTTAACTGTTGAAAGAAGTATTTTAATCAAAACAGCATTAAAAGTTGAGTCATTAGGTGAAGTTCAGATTTTGGTCTTCTCAAGTGCTTATCTCACTGAAATAAGCATGTTGTCAAAACAGCATAAATTTCAGTGTCTTTTTGAAGTTGAGATTATGGTCTTCTGCTATGCTTATCTCGCTGAAATAAGCACGTTAGTCAAAACAACATCAATAATTGAGTCACTTCGTAAAGTTGAGATTTACGTCTACTGAAGTGCTTATCTCGCTGAAATGAGCATGTTAGTCAAACTGACATCAAAAATTGAGTCATTTGGTGAAGTTCAGATTTTTGTCTTCTGAAGTGCATTTCTCGCTGAAATAAGAATTTTAATCCAACCCGCATCAAAAATTATGTCATTTGGTGAAATTGAGATTTTAGTCATCTGAAGTGCGTATCTCACTCAAATAAGCATGTTAGTCAAAACAACATCAAAAGTTGAGTCATTTGGTGAAGTTGAGATTTTGATCTTCTGAAGTGCTTATCTCAATGAAATAAGCAGGTCATTCAAACCGACATGAAAAACTTACTCATTTGATGAAGTCGAGATATTGTTCTTCTGATGTGCTCAACTCCCTCAAATAAGCATTTTGGTCCAAACACATTCAAACATCAAGTCATTTGGTGAAGTTCAGATTTTTGGCTTCTGAGGTGCTTATCTCGCTGAAATAAGCATGTTAGTCAAACCAGCATCAGAAGATAGGTCATTTGGTGAAGTTGAGATTTTAGTCATCTGACATGCTTAACTCGCTGAAATAAGCATTTTAATATAACGAGCATCATAAATTAAGTCATTTGGTGAAGTTGAGATTTTTGGCTTCAGAAGTTCTAATCTCACTCAAATGTGCATGTTATTCAAAACAACATCAGAAGCTGAGTAATTTGGTAAAGTCGAGATTCTTCACTTCTGAATTGCTTATTTCACTGGAGGAAGCCTGTTAATCAATACAACATCAAAATTTTGGACATTTAATGCAGTTCAAATTTGGTCTTCTGAAGTGCTTATTTCACTGAAATAAACATTTTAGTAAAAACAGCATCAAAAGTGATGTGTCACGTTAAAGCTGAGACTTTGGTCTTCTGCTTTGCTTATCTCGCAGAAATAAGCACGTTAGTCAAATCAACATAAAAACTTGTGACATTTGGTGAAGTTGAGATTTTTGACTTCTGAAGTGCTTATCTCGCTGAAATGAGCATGTTAGTAAAAACTAACATCAAAAATTGAGTCTTTCGGTGAAGTTCAGATTTTTGTCTTCTGAAGCGCTTAACTCGCTGAAATAATCATTTTAATCCAAACAACATCAAAAGTTGAGTCGTTTGGTGAAGTTGAGATTTTAGCCTTCTGAAACGCCAATCTGGCTGAAGTAAGCATGTTAGTCAAAACAACATCAAAAGGTGAGTCATTTGGTGAAGTTGAGATTTTGATCTTCTGAAGTGCTTTTTTTCAGTTAAATAAACATGTTAGTCGAAACAGCATCAAAAGTTGAATGTCATGTTGAAATGAGACTTTGGTCTTCTTCTTTGTTTATCTGGCAGAAATAAGCACGTTCGTCAAATCAACATCAAAACTTGTGTCATTTGGTGAAGTTGAGAATTTGGTCTTCGGTAGTGCTTATCTCGCTGAAAGGAGCATGTTAGTCAAACTAACATCAAAAATTGAAAGATTTGGTGAAGTTCAAATTTTTGCCTTCTGAAGTGCATATCTCGCTGAAATAAGAATTTTAATCCAACCAACATCAAAAATGATGTCATTTGGTGAAATTGAGATTTTTGCCTTCAGAAGAGCGTATCTCACTCATATAAGTATGTTAGTCAAAACGACATCAAAAGTTGAGACATTCGGAGAAGTTGAGATTTTTGACTCCTAAAGTGCTTATCTCACGCAAATAAGCATGTTAGTCAAACAAACATCAAAATTTCAGTCATTTTGCGAAGTTCAGATTTTGGTCTTCTGAAGTGCTTCACTCGCTGAAATAAGCATTTTAGTCCAACCATATCAAAAGTTGAATCGTTTGGTGAAGTTGAGATTTTAGCCTTATGAAGCGCTTAACTCGCTGAAGTAAGCATGTCATTCAAACCAACAAGAAAAACTAACTCATTTGGTGGAGCAGAGATTTTGGACTTCTGAAATGCTTTCTCACTGAAATAAGCATTTTAGTCAAATCAGGACCAAAAGTTAGGTCCTTTGGTGAAGTTGAGATTTTAATCTTCACATAAGTTCATCTCGCTGAAATAAGCATTTTAGTCAAACCTGAATCAAAAGCTGAGTGTTTTGGTGAAGTTGAGATTTTGATACTTTGAAGTGCTTAACTCACTGAAATAAGCATGTTCGTCAAAACAACATCAAAATTTGAGTCATTTGGTGAAGTTGAGATATTTGACTTCTGAAGTGCTTATCTCACTGAAGTGAGCATGTTAATAAAATCAGCATCAAAAGCTGAGTCATATGCTGAAGTTGAGGTTTTTGTCTTCCGATGTGCTTGTCTGAGTGAAATCAATGCGTTAGTCAAAACAGCATCAATAATTAAGTCATTTGGTGAAGTTGAGATTTTTGACTTATGAAGTGCTTGTCTGACTCAAATAAGCATCTTAGTCTAACAAACATCAAAACTTGAGTCATTTGGTGAAGTTCAGATTTTAATCTTCTGAAGTGCTTATCTGAGCGAAATCAGCATGTTAGTCAAACTAACATCAAAAATTGAGTCATTTGGAGAAGTTCAGATTTATGTGTACTGATGTGCTTAAATCGCTGAAGTAACCATTTGAATCCAACCAGTATCAAAAATTTAATCATTTGGTGAAGTTGAGATTTTTGCCTTCAGAAGTGCTTATCTCACTCAAACATGCATGTTATTCAGCACCCCATCAAAATTTAAGTCATTTTGTGAAGTCGAGAATCTTCACTTCTGAAGTGATTATTTCACTGGAGGAAGACTGTTAGTAAATCCAAATCAAAATTTGAGTCATTTAGTGAAGTTGAGATTTTGGTCTTCTGAAGTGCTTATCTCACTCAAATAAGTAAGTTAGTCAAAATAGCATCAAAAGTTGTGTCATTTGGTAACGTTCAGATTTAGGTCTACTGAAGTGCTTAACTCGCTGAAATAAGCATTTTAATTCAAACAGCATCAAAAATTAAGTCATTTGGTGAATTTGAGGTTTTTGCCATAAGAAGTGCTTAACTCATTCAACTATGCATGTTACTAAAAACAACATCTAAAGTTGAGTCATTTGGTGAAGTTGAGATTTCTGACTTTTTAATTGCGTATTTTACTGAAATAAACATGCTCGTCAAAACAGCATCAAAAGTTGAGTGTCATGTTGAAGTTGAGATTTGGTCTTCTGCTTTGCTCACCTTGCAGAAGTAAGCACGTTAGTCAAAACAACATCAAAAGTTGTGTCATTTGGTGGAGATGAGATTTTGATCTTCTGAAGTGCTTAACTCGCCGAAATGAGCATGTTAGTCAAACTAACATCAAAATTGAGTCATTTGGTGAATTTCAGATTTTTGTCTTCTGAAGTGCTTATCTCGCTGAAATATTAATTTTAATCCAACCAGCATCAAAAATTATGTCATTTTGTGAAATTGAGATTTTAGCCTTCTGAAATGCCGATCTCACTCAAATAAGCATGTTAGTCAAAACATCATCTAAAGTTGAGATGTTTGGTCTAGTTGAAACTTTTGACTTCTGAAGTGCTTGTCTGCCTCAAAAAAGCATGTTTGTCAAACAAACATCAAAACTTGAGTCACTTTGTGAAGTTCAGATTTTAGTCTTCTGAAGTGCTTAACTCGCTGAAATAAGCATTTTAAGTCAAATACCATCAAATGTTGGGTCGTTTGGTGAGGTCGAGATTTTAGACCTCTGAAGCGTTTAACACCCTGAAGTAAGCATGTTAGTCAAAATGACATCAAAAGTTGAGTCATTTGGTGAAGTTGAGAGTTTGATCTTCAGAA
>NW_025970264.1:0-5172 GCF_021869965.1 Rhincodon typus | reverse complement strand
GTCCAAACACATTCAAACATCAAGTCATTTGGAGAAGTTCAGATTTTAGGCTTCTGAGGTGCTTATCTCGCTGAAATAAGCATGTTCGTCAAACCAGCATCAAAATGTAGGTCATTTGGTGAAGTTGATATTTTAGTCATCTGATTTGCTTAACTCGCTGAAATGAGCCTTTTAATTTAACGAGCATCATAAATTAAGTCATTTGGTGAAATTGAGATTTTTGCCTTCAGAAGTACTTATCTCACTTAAATATGCATGTTCGTCAAAACAACATCAGAAGCTGAGTCATTTGGTGAAGTCGAGATTCTTCACTTCTGAAATGCTTATTTCACTGGAGGAAGCCAGTTAATCAATCCAACATTAAAATTTGAGTCATTTAATGAAGTTCAGATTTTGGTCTTTTCAAGTGCTTATCTCACTGAAATAAGCATGTTAGTCAAAACAGAATCAAAAGTTGAGTGTCATGTTGATGTTGAGATTTTAGCCTTCTGAACCGCTTAACTCTCTGAAGTAAGCATGTTAGTCAAAACAACATCAAAATTTGAGTCATTTGGTGAAGTTGAATTTTGATCTTCTGAAGCGCTTATTTCATTGAAAGAAACCTCTTAGTCAAAACAGCACCAAAAGTTGAGTATCATGTTGAAGTTGAGATTTTATCCTTCTGAACCGCTTAACTATCTGAAGTAAGCACGTTCGTCATAACAACTTCAAAAGTTGTGTCATTTGGTGAAGTTCAGATTTTGGTCTTCTGAAGTGCTTATCTTACTGAAATAAGCATGTTAGTCAAACAAACATCAAAACTTGAGTCATTTTGTGAGGTTCAGATTTTCGTCTTCTGAAGTGTTTAAATCGCTGAAATAAGCATTTTAAACCAAATAGCATTGAAAGTTGAATCGTTTGGTGAAGTTGAGGTTTCGCACTTCTGAGGCGCTGAACTCGCTGAAGTGAACATGTTAGTCAAAACAACATCAAAAGTTGAGTCACTGGTTGAAGTTGAGATTTTGATCTTCTGAAGTGCTTATCTCAATGAAATGAGCATGTCATTCAAACAACATGAAAAACTAACTCATTTGGTGGATTTGAGATATTGGTCTTCTGATGTGCTCAACTCCCTCAAATAAGCATTTGATCCAAACAGATTCAAACATCAAGTCATTTGGTGAAGTTCAGATTTTTGGCTTCGGAGCTGCTTATGTCGCTGAAATAAGCATGTTAGTCAAACCAGCATCAAAAGTTAGGTCATTTGGTGAAGTTGATGTTTCAGTCTTTTGATATGCTTAATTCGCTGAAATAAGCATTTTAATTTAACCAGCATCGTAAATTAAGTCAAGTGGTGAAGTTGAGGTTTTTGCCTTCTGACGTCCTGAAATCGCTCGAATAAGCATGTTCATCAAAACAACGTCAAAAGTTGCGTCATTTGGTGAAGTTGAGATTTTTGACGTCTGAAATGCTTATCTCACTGAAATAAGCATGTTAATCAAATCAGCATCAAAAGTTGAGTCATTTGGTGAAGTTGAGATTTTGGTCTTCCGATGTGCTTATCTGAATGAAATAAGCGTGGTACTCAAAACAGCATCAATAATTAAGTCTTTTGGTGATGTTGAGATTTTTGACTTCTGAACTGCTTATCTGACTCAAATAAGCATTTAGTCTAACCAGCATCAAAACTTGAGTCATTTGGTGAGATTCAGATTTTGGTCTTCTGAAGTGCTTATCTGAGTGAAATAAGCATGCTAGTCAAAACAGCATTTAAAAAAAAGTCATTTGTTGAAGTAGAGATTTTTGAATTCTGAAATGCTTATCTCACTAAAATAAGCATTTTAGTCAAACCAGAATCAAAAGTTGAATGTTTTGATGAAGTTCCGATTTTGGTCTTCTGATATGCTTATCTAACTGAAGTAAGCACGTTCGTCAAAACGACATCAAAAATTGAGTCATATTTGGTAAAGTTGAGATTTATATCTACTGAAGTGCTTAACTCGCTGAAATAAGCATTTTTATGCAACCTGCATCAAAAATTAAGTCATTTGGTGAAGGGTGAGATTTTTGCCTTCAGAAGTGCTTATCGAACTCAAATCTGCATGTTACTCAAAACAACATCAAAATTTGAGTCATTTTTGAAGTCGAGATTCTTCACTTCTACAGTGTTTATTTCACTGGAGGAAGCCTGTTAGTCAATCCAACATCAAAATTTGAGTCATTTAGTGATGTCCAAGTTTTGGTCTTCTGCAGTGTTTATCTCACTGAAATAACCATGTTCGTCAAAAGAGCATAAAAAGTTGTGTCATTTGTTGAAGTTGAGATTTTGATCTTCTGAAGTGCTTATTTCGCTGAAATGAGCATGTTAGTCAAACTAACATCAAAAATTGAGTCATTCGGTGAAGTTGAGATCGCACTGAAAGGATGCTGTACTTTTGAAGAGTCAGTATTGAGGAAGTGCTGCATTGTCGGAGAATCAGTATTAAGAGAGTACAGCACTGCTGGACGGTCAATTTGAGGATTTGCTATGCTGTAGGTGGGTCAATAATGATGGAATTCTGCACTGTCAGAGGGTGAAAATTAAGGGACAGCTGCTGTTTCAGAGGGTTAATGTTGACGGGGATGTAAAGTGGTGATGGCTAAGTGGTAAGTCATGCTACACTATTGAAGGGTCAGCACTGAGAGAAAGCCACCCTCTCAGAGGGTCAATATTAAGGGAGAGCTTCACTGTCAGGAGGTCAATAGTAAGAGAGTGCTCCAGCATTGAGGCTCAATATTAAGTGACTGCTACACTGTCAGAGAGTCAATGATGAGTGGGTGCTGAAGTGTTGCAGAGTAAGTACGGAGGGAGTGCTGCATTGTCATTGTCATCACTGTCAGAAGGCCAATTTTCAGGGAGTGCTGCACTGTCAGAGGGTAACTACTGAGGGAGTACTGCATGGTCAGAGCAGTCAGCCATGACGGATTGCTGCACTGTCAGAGGGTCAATATGAAGGGTGTGCGACACTGTTAGACAGTCACTGATGAGCGAGTGATGCACTGTGTGGAGTCAGTACTGAGGGAAACTGCCCTGTCAGAGGGTCAACAGTAAGAGTGTGCCAGCGGGTCAGTGCTGAGGAATTACAGCACTGAGAGACGGTCAGCACTCCCTCAGTCCTGACTATTCGACAGATTAGCTGCTCCCTCAGATTTAGTACTGCCTCAGAACTGACCATCTGGCAACGAGGTACCAACTCAGAACTGACCCTCTGGCCATTATGCCCTCTCTCAACATTGACATTTTAATCATGAGGGTCTTCCTTTAATCATGGGGATGTTCAGCACTTCCTCAGTACTGCTGTCCCCCTAACACTGTTGCATTACCTCACAACTGACCATATTAAAATGAGGCATCATCTCAATTTGATCCTTTTACAATTATGCACTCCCTCAGCACTGACCCTCTGACAAAAAGGCACTCCATCAGTAGTGACCCTTTGATAGCGCTGCAGTACCTCAGTACTGATCCTCTAATTGTGCGACATTACCTCAATTCTGTTCCCATTACAATGAGGCACCGCATTAATATGGCCCTCTGACAAAGTAGCATAGACACAGAGATGACCTATTGATAATGAAGTTCAGTGCTGACCCTCAGAGTGCTGCTCTACCACAGGACTGGCACTCTAATCCTGTAGCACTGTCTCAATTCAGACCCCTTTAAAATGAGGCACCAGCTCAGTATTGACCCTCTGACAATTATGTACGCCACAGATCTGACATTCTGACAGTGCTACAAAACCTCAGTCCTGTCCCTCTGATCGTGAGGCACTCACTCAATTCTGACCCTGTTACATTGACACGACAGTTCTTCCTCATTGTTGACCCTGTCGCAGTGCAGAATTCACTAACACTGACCCACTCACAGTGCGGCATACCTTTAATACTGAACATCTGATAGTCCTACGGGGAGCTGACTCTGACAGTGCAGCATTCTCTCAGTATTGACCCTCTGACGGTACTTAGGGGAGTGCTGCACTGTCAGAGAGTCAGGACTCAGGAAGAGCTGCACTGTCAGAGGACAAATATTAATGGAGTGCTCGGGTCAATTTTAATGGAGTTGTGCACTGTCACAAATTCATTATTAAGAGAGTGCTGCACTGTCAGAGGGTCAATGATGAGAGAGTGCTGCGCTGTGGAAAGGCCTGTACTGAAAGGGAGCCGGCCTGTCAGAGGGTCTATATTAAAGGAGTGCTGCACTGTGACGGTGTCAATATTAAGTAAATGCTACAGTCTCAGAGGGTCAATTTGATGGGAGCATGTCTCTCTGAAATTATCTTGTTGGAGGGTGAGTACTAAAGTAGTGCTGCTCCGTCCGAGGGTTTGTATAAAGGGAGTGATGCAGTATCAGATGATCAGGGAGTGCTGAAGTGAGGGGGTGGGGTCAGCATTAAGCGGGTCAGCATTGAGGGTGTGGTGCATTGAGGGCGGTCACAGTGAGGGTGTTCAGCACTGAGGGAGTGCTGCACAGATGGGGTCAGCACTGCGGTGGTCCTCTGTGCTCTCTGTCAGCACAGAGAGGGGTCAGTACTGAGGGAGTCCTGCACTCAGCGGGTGCTGCACGGAGGGTGTGCTGCACGGAGTGGGTGCTGCACGGTTGGAAGTCAGCAATGAGGGAGTGCTGCATTAAGTGCGGTCAGCACTGAGGGAGTGCTGCACTGAGGAGTGCTGCACTGAGGGGTGTCAGCAACGGGGAGGAGGGTCAGCACTGAGTGGGGGTGCTCAGCAATGAGGGAATGCTGCACTGAGAAGAGTCAACACTGAGGGAGTGCTGCACTGAGGGGTTTCAGTCGTGAGGGATGCTGCACAGAGTGGTGTCAGGACTGCGGGAGCGCTGCACTGAGGGGTTTCCGTACTGAGGGATGCTGCACAGAGTGGTGTCAGGACTGAGGGAGCGCTGCACTGAGGGGGTCAGTACTGAGGTGTGGTCAGCATTGAGGGGTGGGTCAGCAATGACGCGGGGTCATCACAGAGTGATGTCAGCACTGATTGAATGCTGCACTGAGGGAGTGCTGTACAGAGGGGTCAGCACTGATGGAGTGCTGTACAGACGGCCGCTAGCATTTAAGGGAGGTCAGCACTGACTGGGTCAGTACTGAGGGAGTGCTACACTGAGGGATTGCTGCACTGAGGGGGCGTCAGCACAGAGTGGGT
>NW_025970263.1:676-12569 GCF_021869965.1 Rhincodon typus | reverse complement strand
AAGAGTCTAGACCCGAAACGTCAGCCTTCCTGCTCCTCTGATGCTGCTTGGCCTGCTGTGTTCATCCAGTTCTACACCTTGTTATCTTGAATTTGTCATTTGTCTGCTTTCCAAGTTCAATCTGCCTATTCAAGTTGACAACACAGCTTTCCTATTGCTAGGCTTGAGTGGATCTTCTCTAACACTGTAGCCGTAATAACCACACACAACCACGTGCACATGTCTCATTGTAGGCACCATAAACTCCCCAATAAAATCAAGTGACCAATATCCTCACCACACTATATAATATTTCTTAATCTAAACAATAACAAATTTCCACCCCAAAATCTGCAACTGATAAAAATTGATCCAAAAGAATTATTTTTAACTGCATGTCAGAAATAAAGTACGTGATTCAAATTTCTCATTACTCTCTGGTGGAATGTGGGTGTCACCGGTAATGTTAACATTTGTTGCCCATCCCTAATTGCTTTTGGACTTAATTCAGAGGCTAGTTAAGACTTGTCAACCACATTGCTGTAAGTCTGGAGTCGCTTATAGGTCAGACCAGGTAAGGATGGCAGATTTCCTTTGTTAAAGGCCATAGTGAAACAGATGGGACTTTATAACCGTTGTCACAGTGACTATTACTGCTGGGTTTCAATCCAGACTTATTAATTGAATTTTTAATTCCACCATCTGCTCTGGTAGGATTTGAAACCATGGCATTAACCAACCGTCCTGGGCTGCAGGTTGGTTGAACGTAACATGGAGGTCATTTGGAGCAAATGGTGAGCAGAATTTGCCAGGTACCTGCTCTGGTTTCCATGTCGGGTTTTCTCCACATCAAGCTTTTTTGGTGAGTATGATAAGATAAGAAGCTGATCCATTAACAAGGCCTTTTACAAGGAGGAATCCTCATGAATTGGAATCTCACTACCATCCAGAGACAGTCACACCATTACACTTGTGAAAAGCATAAAGGATGATGCACATTGCTTCTGACATCAAGATGAGTGTTGGTGGATGTCTCACCTGATTTTGCCACACATCTTGTCATAGCCCATGTCACTTAGACCCCCTATATGATTCTGCCAAGTAACATATTCCACCTACTTTGTAGTGTCAGCCATTTTGAGTGGTTATTGCTCAGTCTACATTCGATCAAACATGGCAAGGTTCCAAATTCAATCAATCAATGAACAATTCATTTGTGATCATTTGTGCCACATCTTAGACGTCTCCACCAAGTACCCTGGAAGCTGCCATGATACATGCATCCTTTAGAACTCTTGTGTTCCTGCTTCATTTCAAAAGCCAGATGCTTTAGAAGGTTTGTTACTGGTGGACAAGGGCTATCTTTTGCAACCGTGGCTGATGACCCCATGACTTGGGACTGAAAACAAATACAAGGCAGTCCATTCTTCTACCAGGACCATTGATCTGGGGTGGGTGGAGGAGGAGCAAAGTGTGTAACATAATCTGCACAACTGGAACAGATAGACAGGGGATGTAGTTGATGCTGAAGAGTTGAGAATTTGTTGGCAGTCTACCAAGAAGGAAGATGAGGACATCGAGCAGGAGCAATATCACCTTCAACATGATGCAGAGACGCAGCATGGGTGCAAGAAGTCAGACAGGACTTAACTGACCACTGGTTCCAATAGATAAGAACTGGGTGCAGTGATCATTTATTGACTGTAAGCTTATTATTGTTAAAAGGCAAGAAACCTCTCTTTTTTCCCAGGAGGAAATGCAACATTTTTTTAAAAATTGTTTTTTTCCGTTTGCTTTCGCTGTTGGTCAACAAAAGTAAGCACTTTTCAGCTGTTTGAAGTCTTTCCAACATGTGATCCTCCCACATTGAGCAACAACAAGATATTCTACTACACTGGGCTTTGGGAAAGCCTTAGACAGGTTCAAACATGGTATGGCACTCAGGAAAGGTTAACTCTGTAGCTTGATGCTTGCCATTGCAGTTACAATGACAATCAATCAGAAAGGTGACAGTGTGAGATAACAATGATCGACATTTGCAGCATTAACTTCTGGCTCTGGAAGTCACTGCCACACACAGATCCTGGAGGTCTAGGCAGTAGAAAAACAAAATTAGCAGGAACACTGCTCACAGTTCTGAGGAAGGGACACTGGACTCGAAATGTTAACTGTGTTTTCTCCTTCACAAATGCTGCCAGACCTGCTGAGCTTTTCCAGCAACTTTGTTTTTGTAGCAGGATTTTAGACATACTTCCAGTGCTGAACATCCTGGTAAGTACCCAGAGCAATGAGTACTTCCATCACTGGTGAGCAGACAACAGTATGAGTGCAGCACCACAGAGTCATGCTGCATTCTTAATATAGAGTCATAGAGATATACAGCACGGAAGCAGGCCCTTCGGTCCAACTCGTCCATGTCGACCAGAAATCCTAAATAAATCTAGTCCCATTTGCCAGCATTTGGCCCATATCCCTCTAAACTCTTCCTATTCATATACCCATCCAGATTCCTTTTAAATGTTGTAATTGTAATAGCCTCCACCACTTCCTCTGGCAGCTCATTCCTTACACGCACCACCCTCTGCGTGAAAAAAGTTGCCCCTTGGGTCCTTTTAAATCTTTTCCTTCTCACTTTAAACCTATGCCCTCTAGTTTTGGTCTCCCTCACACCGGGGAAAAGACCTTATCTATTTACCCTATCCATGCCCCTCATGATTTTATAAACCTCTACAAGGTCACCCTTCAGCCTCTGATGTTCCAGGGAAAATTGCCCTATTCGGCCTCTACTGATAGCTCAAACCCTCCAACCCTGGCAATGTCCTTGTAAGTCTTTTCTAATCCATTTCAAGTTTCACAACATCCTTCCTATAGCAGGAAGATTAGAATTGCATGCAGTATTCCAATAGAGGCCTAACCAATGTCCTGTACAGCTGCAACATGACCTCCCTACTCCTATACTCAATGCACAGACCAATAAAGGCAAGCATGCCAAAAGCTTTCTTCACTATCCTGTCTACCTGCGACTCCACTTTCAAGGAACTATGAACCTGCGCTCCAAGGTTTATTTGTTCAGCAACACTCCCCACAACCTTACCAATAAGTGTATAAGTCCTGCCCTGATTTGCCTTTCCAAAATGAAGCACCTCTATCTGCCACTCCTCTGTTCATTGGCCCATCTGATCAAGATCCTGAATATGAGATACGGTGAAGAGTTGCGCGAGATAAGAGCTCACAAAGAGAAACCCTCCATGAAACTCCCTGAAATTGACACTAAGCTGAGTTTTGGTAAAATTAAGCCATGAGTTTTCATTTTCTAAGTAACTTCCCAAACCTTCTTGCCAATGCTCACTCCACACTAGGGAGGTAAAAATTCTTCCCTGTATATTGTACATAGTTGTCAAAGGCATAAAATGTCAGCCTAGATTACATTTTCTGGAAGTTCGATAATAGGTTTTTTATTCATTTTTAGGTTGCATGATTCACTGGCTGGAGCAGCATTATTTGCCCATCGTTAGTGGTAGTGAGCTGTGTTCTTGAATTACTGCAGCCCATGTGGCACAGGTAAACCCACAATGCTGTTAGGGAGAGTATTCCAGGATTTTGATCCACCAACACTGAAGGAACAATGATATATTTCCAAGTCAGGGTGGTGAGTGGTTTGGGGCAGATCTTGCAGATGATGGTGTTCCTTTGTAGCTACTGCCCTTGTCCTTCTAGATGGTTGTAGTTGTGGGCTTGGAAGGTGCTGTCTAAGGAGACTTAGGGAATTTCTGCTGTGCGTTTTGTATAAGGTACACACTGCTCCTACTGAGCATTGGTGGTGAGGGACTAATTGTAGTTGTAGGGCCAGTAAGCTGGTTAAATTTATGATGGAGAGAAGTTCATTGATGAAACAACTGAAGATGATTGGGTCAAGGATCTATCCTGAGAAACTCCTACACTGGTATCCTGGAGCTGAGAAGACTGAGTTCCAACAATCACCTTCCATTGTGCTTGGTATGACCTCAATGAACTTTCATTATTTCTAGCTTTGCTAGATCTCACCGCTGGAATTCAGCACTTTTGTCAATGTTTAAACTAAGGTTGTAATGAGGTCACAAATTGAGTGACCCTCGAGGAACCAAACTGAGCAGTTTATCGTTAAACAAAATTGTTTGTAGCACTAGTGATGATCCTTTCCATCAGTTTACTCAGGCTTGAGAGTAGACTGATGGGGTGTTAACCGGCCAGGTTGGAATCATCCTGCTTCTTGCGCACGAGACTTACAATTTTCCACATTGTCGGGTAGATGCCAGTGTGGTAGCTATACTGGAACATCTTGGCGAGGGCCACTACAAGTTCTGGAACATGAGTCATCATGACTATTGTTGGAATGTCATCTGGGCCCACAGCTGGTGCAGTGACCAGTGCCTTCAGTCATTCTTGACATCAAGTGGATTTGAACCCAGGTCCCCTGAGCATTACCTGGGTCTGTGAAATTACTAAACCAGTGACAATATCACTGTAGCATTGTCTCCCCTGAGACTAACCCTTAATTTTACATAAGTGCTAGTTTTTTTCCCTAAATCTGGCATTCCACTTACTCATACTGATACTTCTCAATTTTATCTCTTTGTCTCTTGAAGTACTGGGAATAGTTCTACGTGCTCCTGCAGGTCTCCAATATCTGATCTAGCCGACTAAGCATCCAGACAAAGTCTGGGAAATTGTTCAGAGCTGTGCATGTTCCAACTTACATGTGTAGACAGGACTTCCACTGTAGTTATAGTGCAATTAAGCCAGGAGAGTGGGAACAGTGCCAATTAATTTCTCGGCCAATTATGCAAGCAACATGTTCAACCATTAAAACCGAACCCAATCCTGTCTAGTCCTGATGTCCTCATGCTTGCACTTTACGTTGCAGGTTGCATCAGGTCAATCAGGTATTAGTGCTCAATCTTACAGAATGCCCACAATCAAGAGATCTCTGAATTTTCCTCTACCTCTTAACTTGGTTTCGCTTTTAGAATCAAATAATGTGCACAGCGCAAGAGGAGGCCATTCAGTCTGTTGTGTCTGTGCCAGCTCTCTGCAGAAGCAACTCAACTAGTTCTGTCAGACAAGTGTCAGAGTTCAACTACATCCTGCTGCCTCAGTACTTCCAGAAACTCACTGCTACAAGTCAGGAAATAGCTGGCTGTTCAGCAACAAAAGGAAGAGGAGACATGAATAAAAGGATAGGAGCCCAGAAGACTGCCTTTATTAATGTTTGACAAAGTTCTCCATGAGAAAGGGCTAATGCAGTAGCAAATTACTGTGGATGCTGGAAATCAGAAATAAAACAAAAATGTTGAAAAAATTCTGCAGGTAAGGAAATCTCTGTAAAGAAAAACAAAATTGGCATTTCAAATTGATGACTTTTTATCAGATTAGTAACATACATATTAGAGTGTGAGATGAGCCCTCTAATAGACGTGGTGTCTCTGATATTCTCCTGACAGGACCTTCCTTCTGCTCCCCTGGGATACACCACCACCATTCTCCTGGCGGTCTCTAGTGTTAGTATTGGTAGCAGCAGGTAGCCATATCACAGAGCTGTCTGGGCTCTGGCTGTGTGCTTCTTTGTTTTGGAAACAGAAGCAGAGCCAGCTGGATGCAAAACTGGTTATCCCCAGGCAAGTTACCGTCACATTCCACTGCTAAATAACTCCATTTCAGGTGGAAAAGCAATAGACCAATCCTCGGATGCTGTCTGACCAGCTGTGCTTTTCCAGCCCCACATTTATTGTCTCTAGCTTCCAGTATCTGGGGTCCTTACTGTCAGCAAATCAAGTATGTTGCTGTATACAAATAAAATAAGGAATGTGGCACCTTCCTTCTAAAGTTAGGATGTTGGGACCTTGAAAATATGTCAGCATTTACAATGGATTCTTGACAGTATGTTAAATGAATTGGAAGCTGAAGTTAGTGTTTAAAAAATGTGATAATTTAAGAAATATTTAGATGTGAGCTTAAAGAGAGTAGTAGATGGATGTATTCAATTGGGACAAATGTTCTTTTTCATCAACAAGTATCTCCTGAACCCAAAGAATCACTAATGTTTGGTCTGGACTCAGTACTATCTGACTTCCTGTTGTATGCAGTGTATAGTATTCAGAAAGTGCAACTGTACGAAATGGGTATTAATTATTATCTTTTATATGATTGTGCACTCTCCCTTTTTGCAGGTTTGCCTAAACAACCTCAGGGTTGGTGGAAAATAATCTCCCCATGTGAACCCAGGTGAATGAGTTTGTTTGTAATAATTGACAAGCCTGGAGCTGTGTCATCAGTTGATGATCCTTTAAGCAATAAGTGTAGTCCTGTCAACAGCGTACTGGTTAATAATCAGCTCAAATATAACGATTCAACAGAATGGCTGCAAACATAATTATTGCTATTAACAAGACAACAATGAATATAGCTTTGGATTAACAAAGTTAAATGATCTCATTCTAATTTGTAAATGCTTATGAAGTAATGTAAAAATAAATAAAATTACTCTTTTGCTGAGTTTTAAGAGTTGAAAATCTGATTTTATCTTAAATGGCATAATTGATTTATTCTACAATAGGTTCTAAATTGATTGTAAGGATGAGGGCTTTGTCTTATAAAGAGACATTGGCCTGTTTATGCCTATACTCTCTGGAGCTTAGAAGAATGAGAGGAGACCTCATTGAGATATCTAAGATGCTAAAGGGGATTGATAAAGTAGAAGTAGAGAGAATGTTTCCATCTAGAAAAAGAGATCAGGGTTAGCAGATTTCAAACTGAGATGAGGAGAAATTGCTTCTCTCAAAGGGTTGAGAACGTGTGGCATTCATTACCCTACAGTGTGGTGGATGCCAGGACATTGAGTTATTTAAGGAGGAGATAGACAGACATTTTTTAGTAACGATTAAAGAATCCCTACAGTGTGCAACCAGGCTACTCAACCTATCTAGTTCACACCAACTCTCTGAAGAGCATCCCACTTAGACCTACCCCCCACCCTATCCGTGTAATCCTGCATTTCCCATGGCCAGTCTACCTAACCTGCACATCTTTGGATAGTGGGAGGAAACCAGAGCACCCTAGAGGAAAGCCACGCAGACACAGGGAGAATATGCAAACTCCACACAGACAGTCACCCGAGGCTGGAATTGAACCCATGTCCCTAGCACTGTAAGATAGTAGTGCTAACCACTGTGCCACCATGCTGCCCTGCTGAGCCCCTGTGCCAATGAGTTGAAGGGTTATGGGGAGTGGACAGGAAAGTGGAGTTGAGGCCAGGATGAGATCAACCATAATTGTACTCCTTTTTCCAGTTCTTATGTCCTTATGTACTGCTGTCTGTGACCACTAGCCTACCATAACTTAGAGCAGAACAATTTTATCTGTAACATGCTTACATAGCAATTAAGGGAGGGTTTTTGCTTTCCTTTGCACCCAGTTATTTAGGTGCATTGGGCACAGTGGGCATAGAGGTTCATCCATTTAGTTCCAAGCCATGAATATACTCAGAATGCAGTGCACTGTCTGGGCTGAATCCTCTGGGGCCGCAGGAATGGGCTGGGAGCTGGGGGTGGGGATAAATTGGAAGGGAGGATGGATGTGGAGGCAACTGGGGGTAGAATACCCATTGCTTTCTCACCACCATGGCATTCTGTCAGGAATGAGAAGGATAACACTTCACATTAGAGAGTTCTTTCCTGCTGCTACTATCGCTCTAACAGCAGCCTTTCCCATGCTGGAAGACTGGCTACTAAGCCCTAGAGCCCTGCAGCAGTCCATTAACATCAAGCTACTGTGAAAGCCGGTCAAGGCTCATTCAAACAGTTGAGGGTCAATTTTCCAATGGTTTTCCAGGTAACAGCAAACTCCAGGCCTATTTTCCCAGGTGTAGGAGGCACATATCCATTAGGCAAAGTCATAAAGGATACTGGAGGTTTGAACTTAAAGACCAAAAGTACTGGAGAAACTCAGCAAATCTGGCCTCATGACACAGAGTTAACGTTTTGAGTTTAATATGATTATTTCTCCAAGCTGAAAGGGGCTGGAAAATTATGTTTTCTTTATACTGTTGATAATGGAGGAGGAGAGCAGATGAGGAGGGTACCCAGGGAAAAATGCAAAGGGAGTGCTAAGGATAGGAAAGGAGAGTTATAGATGAGGAATAGTTGATAATGGTAGGTGTAAATAGTTGAAAATATGTCTAATAAGAGCAAACCCCTTCAAACAAGACACTGGGAGGGCCAGCAGAGAGGCTGTACAATCAAAATGGAGAAAAACTCATGGTCTGAAATTGTCAAGGACATAAGCTACCTGAGTGACAACTGACATGTTGTTCTTCCAGCTAGTGTCCAGCTTCACTGGAACATTGCAGCAGAGCTAGAACATAAAGGTTAGCAAGTGAGCAAGATGGTGTATTGAAATAGCAAGCAAATGGAATGTCAGGATCATTCCTACAGAGACAGTGGAGGTGTTCCACAAGGTGTTCACCCAGTCTGCATTTGGTCTCACCAACATAGAGGGAACTGCATTGTGAGCAGTGAATAAAGTAGACTCGGTTGAAGAAAGTAGAAGTAAACTGTTGTTTCAACTGGAAGGTATATTCGAGCAGTGAGAGGGAGGAGGTTACAGGGCCAATGTTACTTAAGAACATAAGAACCAGGAGCAGGAGTAGGCCACCTGGCCCATTGAGCCTGTTCCACCATTCAATAAGATCATGGCTGATCTTTTGATGGACTCAGTTCCACTTACCTGCATGCTCCCCATATCCTTTAATTCCTTTACTCTCCAAAAGTCTATCTATCTTTGCCTTAAAAAATTTCAACAAGGTAGCCTCAACTGCTTCACTGGGCAGGGAATTCTATAAATTCACAATGCTCTGGGTGAAGAAGATCCTCCTCAACTCAGTCCTAAATCTGTTCCCCCTTATTTTGAGGCTATGTCCCCTAGTTCTGGCTTCAGCCGCCAGTGGAAACAACCTCACTGCTTCTACCTTATCTATTCCCTTCATAATTTTATATGTTTCTATAAGAATTTCCCCCCCACCCCAATTCTTCTAAATTCCAATGAGTGTAATCCCAGTCTACTCAATCTCTCCTCATGAGCCAGTGCTCTCAACTATGGAATCAACCTAGTGAATCTCCTCTGCACTCCCGCCTGTGCCAGTGCATCCTGTCTCAAGTAAGGAGACCAAAGCTGTATACAACACTCCAGGTGTGGCCTCACCAGCACCCTATACAGTTGCAGCGTAACCTCCCTGTTTTTAAACTCCATCCCTCCAGCAATGAAGGACAATATTCCATTTGCCTTGTTAATTACTTGCTGCACCTGCAAACCAACTCTTTGCGATTCATGCACAAGGACACACAGATCCTTCTGCACAGCAGCATGCCATTTAATTAATAGTCCATTTTACTGCTATTCCTCCCAAAATGGATGACCTCACATTTATCAACATTGTGCTCCATCTGCCAGACCTTCGCCCACTCACCTAATCTATCTGTATCCCTTTGCATTTTCTGTGATTACATGTGCAATGGGGTGGTTGGTGATGAAGTGTTAAAAGTAATGGTGGAGTGGGTGGGGGGGGTTGCAAATGATCCCAGATTAATGCTGACAGGGGAGGGGAAGAGTGGTTGATGATGGCACCCAGCTGGAAGTGGCAGAAATAGCAGAGAATGATTGTTTGAATGTGGAGGCTAGTGGGGTGACAAGTTAAAATGAGGATAAAACAAAAAAAATCTAAAAGAACTGTGGATGTTGGAAATCAGAAATGAAAACACAATTTACTGGAAAAACTCAGCAGATCTGGCAGCATCTGTGCAGAGAAAGCAGAACTGACATTTCAAGTCCAGTGACCCTTCTTCAGAACAATAAGAGGTATCTTATTGTTTTGGGAGGGAGGACAGGAGTGCAGAAAACTGTTTGGACATGGCTAACAGCCCTGTCAATGAAGCGGGGAGGATTTGTTTAGTGGGAGAGGCAAGTCCTTATGTCAGGGAAAAGGAAACCCACGTTTACAGTGCCCCTGAGGAAGGTGGCATCATCAGAACAGATGCAATGGAGACAGAGAAATGGGAGAATGGAATGGAGTCCTTACAGGAAACACAGAGCAAGGGCAATCTCTGTTCAAAGGGTGAATAAATCCTCACTAAACCATCAAAAACTGTTTACAACGATAGAGATTTCCAGCCATGCACTTCTCATTGGCCCAATCCATCATCAAGCGATCTTTGATTTCCATACAGGAAGTAAAAAAAGTCCATTCAACCCATCTACTCATGATTGCTCATCCCACTAGGTCTTGTTTCATTGGTATCTGAATTCCAATTACTTACCTAAATAAAATTCTAAAAGCCTCAGTATTGACGCTGATGTATTGCAAGTTATGTGTAACTGTTGAGTTTAAATTATTGTCTTTTGATAGCTTTTGTACGTTTCTAATGTCAAGACCAGATCCTAAGCAAGGTATCATGATTCCTGGTAGACTCACAGGTGAGGAGAAATAAACTGACACTCCTTCTTTATTCAACTAATGCCTCAGTTGGTTACAACAAGGTTAATTTATAAAGGATTCTCCTCCTTTGTGGATAACCTTCACCCAGAACAAATGAAATGATGTTTTGAATGAAGCCAATTTGACTAGGTATTCTTGAGTTAACAAAGACTGACTTTATTCATTACTAAGTGCAAGAACAAAAAGGATTGAAACACATACACACAGACTAGAAATGAGAAGTGATTCCAAAAGAAAAAGGTAAGAGCTAAAAGATATACAGGTCAGTTGAGAGATTAAATAGTGGATATTGATAGTTGAGCAATCGATTTCAGGATTCCTTTGACAGTTAATTGAAATGCTTTTATCCTGTTTCCTTTCAACAGCCCTGGCTAGCAGACTTCCAGCAGTCAGTCAGAGTGTCCTTAACCCTTAAGGTCAAAAATCACACGACATCAGATTATAGTCCAACAGCTTTATTTGAAGACACAAGCTTTCAGAGTCTCGCTCTTTCTTCACGAGGTGTCAGGATACCTGAAGAAGGAGCAAGATTCCGAAAGCTTGTGTCTTCAAATAAAGCTGTTGGACTATAACCTGGTGTCGTGTGATTTTTGACCTCGTCCACCCCAGTCCAGCAACTAGCACCTCCACATCTTAACCGTTATTGCAGTGGTGAGAAGTGGTTCTTTATCTGTGACCTTCACAGCACACAGGCACTGAATCCTAACTAGTACATGAGTCCTCATGCCGCTAGCCCACCTTCCTCCACTGGCTCACAAACTGGCTTTTGATGCCTGTTTTTGTGTATTTTTGAAAGTGGAAGATACAAAACATGCATCTTGCCCAGACTCCCCACGAGGAGCTCGAACAGGTCATCCACTTCACCAACACCTTCCACCCCAACCTTAAGTTCACCTGGACCATCTCCAATATCTCTCTCTCCTTCCTGGACCTCTCTGTTTCCATCTCTGGCAACCACCTGGAAACCGATAACCATTTCAAGCCTACCGACTCCCTCAGCTACCTAGAATACACCTCCTCCCACCCACCTTCCTGCAAAAAGGCCATCCCCTATTCCCAATTCCTTCGCCTCTGCCGTATCTGCTCCCGAGACGAGGCATTCCACTCCCGGACATCCCAGGTGTCCTCATTTTTCAAGGACTGCAACTTCCCCTCCACTGTGGTCGAAAACACCCTGGACCGTGTCTCTCGCATTTCCCGCAACTCGTCCCTCACACCCCCTATCCGCAATAACAACCAAAACAGAATTCCCCTCGTCCTCACGCACCACCCCACCAACCTCCGGATCCAACGCATCATCCTCCAACACTTCCGCCATCTGCAATCCTACCCCACCACCAAAGACATCTTTCCCTCCCCACCCTTATCTGCTTTCCGGAGGTTGGTGGG
>NW_025970263.1:0-576 GCF_021869965.1 Rhincodon typus | reverse complement strand
TAGGGGCAGGTGTAGCACTTCCTGCGGTTGCAGGGAAAAGTGCTACACCTGCCCCTACACCTCCCCCCTCACCCCCATCCTAGGCCCTAAGAAGACCTTCCACATCAAACAGATGTTCACCTGCACATCTGCTAATGTGGTATACTGTACCTGCTGTTCCCGTTGTGGCCTCCTCTACATCAGGGAAACCAAGCGGAGGCTTGGGGACCACTTTGCGGAACACCTACACTCAGTTCGCAACAAATAACTACACCTCCCAGTCGCGAACCATTTCAACTCCCCCTCCCACTCCTTGGACGACATGTCCGTCCTGGGCCTCCTGCATTGCCACAATGATGCCGCCCGAAAGCTGCAGGAACAGCATCTCATATTTTGCTTGGGAACCCTGCAGCCCGAGGGTATCAATGTGGACGTCACAAGCTTCAAAATCTCCCCTCCCCTGACCGCATCCCAAAACCAGCCCAGCTAGTCCCCGCCTCCCTAACCATTCCTCCCACCTCAAGCCCCACCCCCATCTCCTGCCCACTAGCTCATCCTGCCTCCTTGACCTGTCCGTCCTCCCTGGATCGACCTATC
>NW_025970262.1:0-12572 GCF_021869965.1 Rhincodon typus | reverse complement strand
ACTGAACAGGTGCCTCAATATCATATGATCAGTCCCGATAGAATGTCACATTATCGGGAGTCATTACTGAGTCAGTGCCTGTTTGTCAAACGTACAGAACAGAGGGTGTGCATCATTGTCAGAGGGTCAATACAGAGGCAGTACCTGATTGTAAGGGGGTCGGATCGGAGTGTGCCACATGCTTCGATGGTCAGTTCTGTGGTAGTGCAGCACTCTAAGTGGATGAGTTCTGAGGCATTGCCTCATTGTCAGAGGGTCATGACTGAGGCACTGTCTCATTGTAAGAGGGTAGGGATTGAAGGGGTCGCACACGTTTAGATAATCTGTACGGAGGTACCGCAGATCAATCAAAAGACTAGTCCTGAGGGACTGCCTCGTTGTCAGCAGGTCAGTTTGGAGGAAGTGCTTCACTGTCAGAGCATTGGTACTGAGCGAGTACCTCATTGTGAGAGTCAGAATCAAGGGAGTGCTCACATTTTAGACAGTCAGTACATGTAGTCAGCACTGACAGTGGGTGAGTACGAAGGGTCCATTCTGAAGCAGTGCCTCAATGTAATGTGATCAGAATGGATGGAGGGCCACATGATTAGCGGTTCAGCTCTAAGAAATGGAAGCACTGTCAGATCTCATTGCCGCGATGTGTAGGTGTCGATGTTGGACTGAAGGGGGAGTGAGGCTCCAAAAGCTTGTGTTTTCAAATAAACCTGTTGACTGTATCCTGGTGTCGTATGACTTCAGACCTCGTTGCCATAGTGTCAGAAATGTAGGAGTGCATTATACTCACTGGGTCAGTACTGAGGGAGTGCCTCATTGTCAGAGGGTCAATACTGTGGCAGTGCCTCATTGAAATGGGGTCAGGATTGCGGGTGTGCCTCACGGTTACAGAGTCAGTAGTGAGGAACTGCAGCTCTGTCAGAGGATCAGTTCTGAGGTAGGACTGGAATGTCAGTCCAGAGGCTCACTGGTCGATAGTTCCCTGGCTCTGCCTTAACCTCAGTATTGACCCTCTGACAATTATGCACTCCCACTGACCTTACCCTCCAACAGTGCTGAAATGCCACAGTACTGATCCTCTCATCAGAATCATAGAATCCCCACAGTGTAAAACAGGACATTAAGCCCAAGTCCACATTGACCCTCCGAAGCGCATCTGACCCATCCCCTTAACGTATCCCTGTAACACTGCATTTCCCTCAGTATTCTCACATGATGCCCTCCCTCAGAATGGACTCTTTGACAGTGAAGCACACGCTTCGGAATGAATCTCTGACAGGACACTGTCTCAGTATTGACCTCTGATCATGAGGCTCGCGCTCAGTCCTGCCCCCCTGACAATTCTGATCCCATTACAAAGTGGCACTGCCTCACTAATGACACTCTGACAAAGGAGCAGTGTGTCAGAACTGACCATCTGACAAGGAGGCACTCCTTCAGTCTGACCCTCTCTCACTGCTGCAGAACTGATCTTTTGTTAATGAGGTACTGCCTTGGTTCTGACCCTAATAGAGCCTAAATACCTCAGTACTTACTGTCAGTCTGTGGCAAACCCTCCATTCTGACACCATTACACTGAAGCTCAGCCTCAGTGCTGACCCACTGACAAAGAGACTCTGTCTCAGAACTGACCAGCTGACAATATGCCAGTGCCCTAGTTACTGACACAATGATAATGAAGCCCTCCCTCAGGACTGACACTCTAAATGTGAGGTCGCCCTTAATTCTGATGCCCTTACAATGATGCACTGCCCCAGTTCTGACCCCTCCGTAATTAGGAACTGGCTCTGTCTGACAGTAATGCACTTCTGCAGTACTGACCCTCTGACAATGAAGCACTCCCTCTGTACTAAAGCTCTGATAGTCCTTCAATCCCTCAGTAATGCCCCTCTGACAATGAAACAGTCCATCAGTTCTGACACTGTCACAGTGCTGCAATGTCTTAGTGACCCTGTAATCGTTTCGCACTTCCTCACTTTTGATGCCTTTATCGTGAGGCAATGCCTCAGCACTGATCCTCTGATACAGCTGCAATACCTTAGCACTGACCCTCTCTGTGCAGCGAACCCTCAATTCCCACACCGTTACACTGAGGAACTGCCTCACAACACCAACTCTGACAATGAGTCATTCCCCTGCGACGAACCCTCTGAACAATGAACAATGCCTCAGCACTGACACACTGACAATAAGGCAGTCCCTTAGTAGTGACTGGATGATCATAATATCACAGTCATGACCCTCTGATTGCGTGGAGTCCCTTCAATTCGGACACCTTTCGAAAGAAGCATTGCCTCCTTATTGATGCTGTGACAGTGCTTCAATAGTCAGTGCTGACCTGTTAATCATGGAGCCATCCCACAGTTCTGATCCCGTTACCTGGAGTCCCTTGCTCAATTCTGACCCTCTCACCGTACTAGACTATCTCAGTAATGTTCCTGCAAACGTGTTGCACCCCCTTATATTGAGACTGTGCACCCCAATGGACCCTCTAACATAGAGACAGTCCCTCAGCAGTGACACTGCTGTGAAGCACTCTCACTGACCTTCTGACAATGAGGCTGTCAATTCTGACCCCTTTACATTGAGGCACTGCGTGAGTATTGACCATTGAGGCACTTCCTCAGTAGTTACTTTCAGACAGGTTCGAGTTAAGGCCAGATGAGGGTCAGGGTGGGGCTTAGGGTTCGGGTTAGGGCTGAGGCTCAGGTTAGAGTTGAGGTCAGGGTTGAGGCTGCAGCTGGGGGCTGGGACCAGGACCGGGACAAGCTCAGTCGGGGGAGGTGGGAGGGGGAGGGGGAGAGGGGTGGTGGGATGGCCGAGGGCCAGGGCACAGGACAGTCGGGGCCAGGAGAGGGTCAGGCTGGGTTTAGGGCTAAGGATGAGGGCCGAGTCAGGCTGCGGCTTGGGTTAGAGTTAGGTAGGGGAACGGGTCTGGGACAGGCAGGGGTTAGAGTCGGGGCTGCGGGCTGGGTGCTGGGACCTTAAGCGGGTCGGTGTCGGGGTCCGGCTCGGGTTCGGAGTCTGGCTCGTCGTCAGGCTCAGGGCCTTGGTTGAGGTTAGGCTCAGGGTCACGGCTGCGACAGGCTGCGGGGGAGTGTTGGGCTGGGGGGCGCTAATGGCTGGGTCTGGGTCTAGGTCGCTGGCATCTGGGCAGGGTGGGGTAGGGGCGGGGCAGGGAGCTTGGGCCTGGGCCGCGACAGGCTTCGGGCCGAGGGCTGTGGGTTAGGGTCAGGGTACGGTGGCAGCGGCCAGGACAGTCTGGGGTTAGGGTTAGGGTCGGGGACAAGCTGCGGCAGGATCGAGGCTGCGACAGGCTGGTGGCTGGGGTCTGGGGCCGGCTTTAGGGTTACAGCTGGGAGAGGGGCTGAAGGCTGGGGTCTGGGGCCGTTGCGTAGGGCCGAGGCTAAGGCGAGGTTTACGGTGAAGATCTGGTCTGGGGCCCTGGATTGGGTCGGGCCGGGCCGGATCAGGCTGGGTGTCTGTGGCCGGGTTTAGAGTCAGTGTCCAGGTTGGGGCAAAGGTTTTGGTTAGGTTTGGGGCCGGGGTCGGAGGCATGAGGCTGAGGCTAGGGTTACGGCGATGTTTTGGGCTGGGGCTCCGGATTGGGTCGAGCCGGGCCGGGCCGGGGCTGCGACAGGCTGTCGGCCGGGATTTGGCTGGGGGTTGAAGGCTCGGTTCTGGGATCAGGCGCCAGGTTTAGGGTTAGGATTGGGGCTAAGTTTTTGGTTAGGTTTGGAGCCGGGACAGGCTAGGTTTGGCGTGGGGTTTGGGGGCTTGTGTTCCGGGCCAGGACAGGATGGGATTCGTGTCGGGGGCTGGCGGCCGCGGCCGGGTCCAGAACAATCTGGGATTCGGGCCGGCCACCGGGACAGGCTGCTGGCTGGGGTTATGGTCAGTTCCGCGGGCTGGGGGCGGGGCTGGGATAGGCTGGGCATGTTGGCTGGGGCCGGGACAACCCCCAGTAAAGAAACCAAAAAAGTCAGAGCCCGCTGTAAATAAAGTGTAAGTTATGGAGCTCCCTGTAAATAAACCCTGTAAATCCTCCGTAAAATCCCCCGAAACCCTCAAACAGACGACTGCAAAAAAAAACCCTAAAACACATAGCCTCCAGTTCATGAAAGCTAAAACACACGGCCCACTGAAAATCAACACTAAATAACAGAGCCCCCAGTGAAGCACTGCGAGATAGTCAGATTCAGATAGTACCTCATAGTCAGCAAGTCAGATCTGAGGCAGTGCTTGTTTGTCAGACAGTCAGTAACGTGGAAGCGCAGTGCTGTCTCACGGTCATTACTGAGGCAGCGCCACACGATTACAGGATCAGTCCTGAGGGAGTGCCACGCGAATTTAGGATCAAATCTGGGTTATTGCAGCACTGAGAGGGTTGGAGTGAGATAGCACCTCAGTGTCGGCAGTGTACTGAAGTTCTGAGGAAGGGTCGCCGGAACCAAAACGTTGACTCTGTTTTCTCCTTCACAGATGTTGCCAGACCTGCTGAGCTTTTCCAGCAAACCTGACTGCCCTGGTCGACCAATTGTCTACGTCTGCTCCTGCCCCACCGAACTTATCTCCACCTATCTCGACTCCATTTTCTCCCCCTTGGTCCAGGAACTCCCTACTTACGTCCGTGACACCACCCACGCCCTCAACCTCCTCCAGAACTTCCAATTCCCCAGTTCCCAACACCTCACCTTTACCATAGATGTCCAGTCCCTACACACCTGCATTCCCCATACAGATGACCGAAAGACCCTCCGCTTCTTCCTGTCCCGCAGGCCCGACCAGTCCCCCTCCACTGACACCCTCATCCGCTTCGCCGAACTCGTTCTCACCCTCAACAACTTCTCTTTCAATTCCTCCCACTTCCTACAGACAAAGGGGGTGGCCATGGGTACCAAAATGGGCCCAAGCTATGCCTGCCTCTTTGTAGGTTACATGGAACAATTCCTCTTCCGGAGCTACACCCCACCTCTTCCTCCATTGTATTGATGACGGTAACGGAGCCGCCTCGTGCTCCCATGAGGAGCTCGAACAGTTCATCCGCTTCACGAACACCTTCCACAACAACCTTAAGTTCACCTGGATCATCTCTAATACCTCTCCTTCCTGGACCTCTCTGTTTCCATTTCTGGCAACCACCTAGAAACTGATATCCATTTCAAGCCCACGGACTCCCACAGCTACCTAGAATGCAGCTCCTCCCACCCACCTTCCTGCAAAAATGCCATCCCCGATTCCCAATTCCTTCACCTCCACCGCATCTGCTCCCAGGATGAGGCATTCTACTCCCGTACATCTCAGATGTCCTCGTTTTTCAAGGACTGCAACTTCCCCCACTCAGTGGTCGAGAACGCCCTCGACCGTGTCTCCCGCATTTCCCGCAACTCATCCCTCAAAACCCTTCCCCGCAATAACAACCAAATCAGAATCCCCCTCGTCCTCACGCACCAGCCCACCAGCCTCCTGATCCAACACATCATCCTCCGACACTTCCGCCATCTGCAATCCGACCCCACCACGGAAGACATTTTTCCCTCCCCACCCTTATCTGCTTTCTGGAGGGACCACTCTGTCCGTGACTCCCTTGTCCGCTCCACATTCCCCTCCAGTCCCGCCACACCCGGTACTTTTCCCTTCAACCGCAGGAAGTGCTACAACTGCCCCTACACCTCGCCCCTGACTCCCATCCCAGGCCCCAAGAAGACTTTCTACATCAAGCAGATGTTCACCTGCACATCTGCTTATGTGGTACACTACATCCGCAGTTCCCGTTGTGGCCGCCTCTACATCGGAGAAACCAAGCGGAGGCTTGGGGACCGCTTTGCAGAACACCTACGCTTGGTTTGCACTAAACAACTGCACCTCCCAGTCGCGAACCATTTCAACTCCCCCTCCCATTCCTCAGACAAAATGTCCATCCTGGGCCTCCTGCAGTGCCACTACGATGCCACCCGAAGGTTGCTGGAACAGCAACTCATATTCTGCTTGGGAACCCTGCAGCCCAATGATCTCAATGCAGATTTCACAAGCTTCAAAATCTCCCCTCCCAAAACCAGCCCAGCTCGTCCCCGCCTCCCTGACCTGTCCTTCCTCCCCCCTATCCCTTCCTCCCACATCAACGCCACCCCCATTTCCTACAGACTAACCTCATCCCGCCCCCTTGACCTGTCCGTCCTCCCTGGACTGACCTATCTCCTCCCTAACTCCACACCTACACTCACCTTTACTGTCTCCATCCCCGCCTCTTTGACCTGTCTGTCTCCTCTCCACCTATCTTCTCCTCTATCCATTTTCTATCCGCCTCCCCGTCTCTCCCTATTTATTTCAGAACCTCCTTCCCCTCCCCCATTTCTGAAGAAGGATCTCGGCCCGAAACGTCAACCTTCCTGCTCCAATGCTGCTTGGCCTGCTGTGTTCATCCAGCTCTACACCTTGCTATCTCAGATTCTCCAGCATCTGCATTTCCTACTATCTCTGCTAACGCAGAAAACTTGTTTGATGTCCTGCAAGCTATTCAAGTCCTGGGAGAAGGTTGCTGAGGGCTGATTAACATTATGCTTTTTCATAGCATCGGTTGACACGATGGTATTGTTCTGAATAGATTAGAAAATTAGCACATACTCAGGGATAGACTCTGATGTAGACACAGGTTTGGCAACTGTTAACAAAATAAGGCCGTGAGGATTAAAACTGTGAAAAGGCAGTAAATGGGGTGGAAGGAACATTTTAATTTAGTCTCCCTTTAATAGAGAAAAGTATGACAAGATCGCAGTTTTATGAATGAATGAAATGCGATAAGAGTAAACATAGTACGCTCGTAAGTGGTCAATAAAGTTATGAATGAATGAGTGCGCGAGAGTGGTAATATGGAGCGCTTGTGGGTGTACTGCTTTGTAGGACCTTTAGTACAACAGTAAAGAGGCTTGCACTCGTAATTATTTACCAAAATTCACTGGACTGTGGGGTGGTTCCCGCAGATTGGAAAACAGCCAATGTGAAGCCACTGTTTTAAAAAGGAAGGAGACAAAAAACAGGTAACTATAGGCAGTTAGCTTAGCTTCAGTTGTGGGGATAATGTCTGAATCCATCATGAAGGAAGATAATAGCAAGACAACTGGATATAAATTGTCCCATTGGGAACACCCAACATGGGATCATGAAGGGTACGTCATGTTTACCTAACTTGGTGGAATTCTTTGAGGACATTACTTGCATGGTGGACAATGGGGAACATGCGGATGTCGTGCATCTGGATTTCCAGATGGCATTTGACAAGGAGCCACACCAACGGCTGCAACATAAGATAAAATTCCACGATATTACAGGTAATGTATTGGCATGGATAGAAGAGGATTGACGAGTAGAAAATAAAGAGCAGGGGTAAATGGGTGTTTTTCTGGTTCGCGGTCAGTGGCTAGTGGTGTGCCTCAGGGATCAGTGTTGGGATTGCAATTGTTTACAATTTACATAGATGATTTGGATTTGAGGACTAAGTGTGGTGTGTCAAAATTTGCAGATGACACTGAGATGAGCGGTAGAGCAAAGTGTGCAGAAGACACTGAAAGTCTGCAGAGGGATATATCGTCTAAGTGAGTTGGCAATGGTCTGGCAGATGGAGTACAATGTCGATAAATGTGAGGTCATCCATTTTGGCAGGAATAACTAAAAAAAGGACTGTGGTTTAAATGGTAAAAAATTGCAACATGCTGCTGTGCAGAGGGACTTGTGTGTCCTTGTTCATGATTCGCTAAAAGTAGTATTGCAGGTGCAGCAGGTAATTAAAAAGGCAAATAGAATTTTGTCTGTCATTGCCAGAGGGATAGAGTTTAAAAACAGCGGGGTAATGCTGCACCTGTATAGGGTCCTGGTGAGGTCGCACCTGGAGTACTGTGTGCAGTTTTGGTCTACTTACTTAAGAAGGGATATACTAGCACTGGACGGGGTGCAGATGAGATTCACTCGGTTGATTCTCGAGTTGAGAGGTTTGGAATATGAGGTGAGACTGAGTAGGCTGGGATTAAACTCATTGGAATTCACAAGAATGAGGGAAACATACAAGATTATGAAGGGAATAGATAAGGTGGAGGCAGGGAGGTTGTTTCCACGAGCAGGTGAAACTGGGACTCACGGGCAAAGCCTCAAAATAAAGGAATCAGATGTAGGACTGAGGACAGGAGGAACTTCTTCACCCAAAGGGTTGGGAACCTATGGAATTCCCTGCCCAGTGAAGCGGTTGAAGCGACCTCGCTGAATGTTTTTAAGGCAAGGCTAGATAAATTTATGAACAGTAAAGGAATTAAGGTTTATGGTGAGCGGGCGGGGAAGTGGAACTGAGTCTCAAAAAGATCAGCCATGATCTTATTGAATAGCGGGGCAGTCTCGAGGGGCCAGAGGGTCTACTCTTGCTCTTAGTTCTGATGTTCTTATGTTATAATGTTATTGTGCCTCACAAAAACCAGAGAAAAGGATATTTTAAGGCGATTGACACTGCATGACTAAAGACGCGCCAGCCAGATGTTCTGAGGAAGGATCACCTGACCCGAAATGTTAACTCTGTTTTTTCCCTCACAGATGCTGCCAGACTTTTCCTGCAACTTTGCATTTTTTCCTGATTTGCAGCATCCGCAGTTCTTCCGGTTTTTACGATGTGTTTTGGTATTTGTTTACAGGGGGCTCTTTATTTATAGCCAGCTGAGTCTTTGAGAGTTTATTTGTAAGGAGCCCTGTTTTATGGATAATTTGCAGGTCGGTTTTGTGCTGGGGTGTATTGACAGGTGCTCTGTGTTTTCGCGTTTATTTAGAGGGAGCCCTGTGTTTTGCATTCTACTTCCTCGGGCATCTGTTTTAGAGGTCATTTAAAAGGGTCTGTGTATTTGAGGGTATAATTACAGGGGGTCCTGTTTTACGGATTATTTGAATTAAGCTCCTTGTTTTACTGGTTATTGAAAGGGTTCTCTGTCAGAGGGCTTGTTTCCAGGCGTCTCTGAGGGTTTATTTACTGGAAGCACAGTTTTAGGGAGGATTTGCAGGGTGTACTGTGTTTCAGGGTTTATTTACAAGGAGCTCTATATTTGACATGTAATTTACATGGGGCTTTGTCTTTTATTGTTTCTTACTGGGGGCTCTGTTTTACATTTTAATTCCTGAGTAACCTTTCTTCCGTCATATGTAAAGGGGTCTCTGCGCTTGAGAGTGCAGTTACAGGTAGCTCTGTTTTTATCATTTGTTTAAATGAGGCTCTGCGTCTGAGATTATTTTCAGAAAGCTTTGTGTTTCAGGCTTCATTGTATATAAACCCTGAAACACAGACATCCCTGTAAATGAAGCTCTGTGTTTTAGGGTTTATTGAGAGGGAGTTATGTGCCGCGGTGCTCTGTGGTTCACATTTTACTTCGTGAGGGAACTTTCTTCGGGTTTATTTAAAGGGTCTCTGTGCTTGACAGTGTATTTACAGGGGCCTTTTTTACCGTTTGTTTAAATGAGGCTCTGCGTCGGAGATTATTTCCAGGCAGCGTTGTGTTTCAGGGTTAATTTACAGGGATGTGTGTGTTTTTGGGATTGTTTATAGTGAGCTCCGTGTTTTAAAGGTTATTGAAGGGGTCTCTGTTTTAGGGTTTGTTTGCAGGAGGCTGTTTCTTTATAGGTAGCTTTGTCTTTTTAGGGTTATTTGTAAGGGGCCCTGTCTTACGGATAATTTACAGGTGGGCTAAGTCTTGGGGTGTAATTAAAGGTGCTCAGTGTTTTCGGATTTATTTAGACGTAGCGCTGTGTTTTACCTTATACTTCCTGGACAATGTGTGTTGGAGTTCATTTAAAGGGGTCTGTGTATTTGAGCGTATAATTACAGGGGGCTCTGTTGTTGAAGTTTGTTTAAATAGGACTCTGTGTTTATGGGTAATTTACAGTGAGGACGGCGTTTTCCGGTTGCTGAAAGGGGTCTCTGTGTTTGAGGGCTTCTGTGCAGTCGGCTCCGTGTTTGAGGGCCAAGAGTACGGCTGAAGCTGGGTTCGGTTTGGGCCTGAGGCTATGGTTAGCGTAGGATGAATCTAGCGTTAGGGCTGATGGTTATGGTTTGGATTAGGCTTTGGGCTGAAGTTAGGCTTCGGGCTTACGCAAGGGTTAGCGTTAGGGCTGAATCGAGGGTTAAGGTGAGGGATACTTCTGAGAGTAGGGAGAATGAAAGCAGCTTCGCACACCCAGAGCCGGAGGGAGAGCAACTGCGTATTCTACAGGAGACTCGGGATGTATTGTAAACTTAACAGCTCAAATAGTATTACAGATTCATATGATCCCATTACCAGGAGGCACTGCCACAGAACTGACCCGCCAACAATGAGGAATTTGCCTGGTCCAGGGAAGTTTTGAAGCATTGTCAGAGGGACAGAACTGCTGGAGAGCATTATAATCAGAGAGTGAATACTGAGGTAGCGCCTCATTGTAAGAGGGTCAGAACTAAGGAAGTGCCTCACATTTATAGGGTCTCTAATGAGGTAATGCAGCAGTACCAGAGTGTCAGAACTGTTGGGGTGCATTATTGTGAGACGCTCAATACTGAGATAGTGTCTATTTCTCAAGGGGTTAGACTTGTGGGAGTGCCAGAAGACTGCAGCGCTGTGACAATGTCAGACTGAGGCACTCCCTCGCTGTCAGATAGTCAGTCCTGTCAGAGCTTCAGTACTGAAGCAGTGCCTCATTGTCAAATGGTCCGCACTGAGGTATTGCAGCAGTGTCAGTGGGTCAGAACTGTGGGAGTGTGTCAGTCATAGGGTCAAGACTGAGGCTGAGCCTTATTCAAATTCTTATTGGGGGAGTGATACAGAACTAAATTACATAATTTTTAAAAATGAGGCGTCGGCTGAATGTGATCCTCTGACAATTGTGCACTCCTTCAGTACTGACACTACAACATCGAGGGACAGCCTCAAACGGACCCTCTGACAATGAGGCATTCTCTCCGGCCAACAATCTTTAATTGTAAACTAATCTGTAATACTATTTGACCTGTTAATTTACAATACATCCCGAGTCTTCTGTAGAATACGCAGTTGCTCCCCCTCTGGTTCTGTCTCTGAGTACGCGAAGCTGCTTTCTTTCTCCCTGCCCCAAAAAAATAACCCTACCCCAAACCTTAACCCGATATTCAGCCCTAACGCTGACCCTTGCGTTAGGTCTGAGCCTAACCTCAGGCCAAACCCTAATCCTAACCTTCGCCTCAGGCCGAACACAAACCATAACCCTCAGCTCCAGTGCTGACCCGAACCTCACCTCTAACGCTAGCCTCAGGCCTTCACAAAAGCCCTCAAAAACCGAGCCCCCTGTAAATATACCCTTCGAAGCCCATTTCAATAACCCGTAAAACGCGGAGCTCACAGTAAATAACCCCTAAAACACAGAGCCCCATTTAACCTAATATTAAAAATAAAGCCCCCTGTAATTATACCCTGAGATACACGGACCCCTTTAAACACACATAACCCAGGAAGTAGAAGGTAAACAAAGGACTCCGTCTATATAAATCCGAAAACACTGAGCACCTGTAATGACACCCCACACTCAGCCCACCTGTAAATTATCCGTCAGACAGGGCCCCTTCCAAATTAACTTTGAAAAGATAGACGTACCGATAAATAACAGTCCCCGATAAATAAACCCGAAGACAGAGACGTCTTTCAGTAACCTGTAAAATATGGATCACCATAAATAATCCCTAATACACAGAGCATCGTGTACAGATACCCTAAAACACAGACATCCCTGTAAATGAACTCTGAAACACACAGCCTCCTGTGTATATTCTCCGTCGCAGAGTCTCATTTGAAAATATACTAAAAACAGAGCCCCCTGCCAATACACCCTTAAAAACAGAGACACCTTTATATATAATCGAAGAAAGGTCCCTCAGGAAATAAAATGTGAAAGACACAGCCCTCAGTGAGAAAACATAAAAGAACGAGTCCCCTCTAAGTAAAATATAAAATATAGAGCTCCCAGTACATAAACCCTGAAACAGTGCCCCCTGCAAATCCTCCCTAAAACTAAGCATCCTGCAATTAAACTCTCAGAGGCGACCCTAAAACACAGAGCCTCCAATTAATAAAGCCTAAAACAGAAGCCCACTGTAAATCAACACGAAATAAGACAACCCCCACTACAGCACGGCGAATTGCTCACATGGAGATAGTACAGCATAGTCTGAGGCAATGCCTCTTTGAAAAAGAGTCAGTAATGGGGAGGTGTAGTGTCGGAAGATGGTCATTGTTGAGGTAGCGCCTCATTGTACTCGGGTCAGGACTGAGGGAGCGCCTCATTATACTAGGGTCAGGATTGAGGGAGCACCTCATTGTTAGCGGGTCAGGAGTGAGGGAGCGCCTCATTGTCAGTGTTTCAGGACTGAGGGAGAGCCTCATTGTACTCGGGTAAGGACTGAGGGAGCGCCTTATTGTCAGCAGGTCAGGACTGAGGGAGTGCCTCATTGGTCTGGGGTCAGGAGTGAGGTGGCGCCTCATTGTCAGCGGGTCAGGGCTGAGTGAGCGCCTCATTGTCAGCAGGTCAGGACTGAGGGAGAGCTTAATTGT
>NW_025970261.1:6903-12573 GCF_021869965.1 Rhincodon typus | reverse complement strand
CACAGATGCTGCCAGACCTGCTGAGCTTTTCCAGCAACTTTGTTTTTGTTCCTGATTCGCAGCATCTGCAGTTCTTTTGGTTTTTATTTAAAAGCAGAGAGTGCTGCAGAAACCCAGCAGGACTGGAGCATCTGTGGAGAGAAAAACAGAGTTAATATCCAGGTCCAATGAGCCTTGTTCAAAACCTGATGAGTCATTCTCCAACATAATCTGCATCTCCATGACCTGGCACATCCACCACTCTACCATCGCCATCAAGCCTCGTTCTTGAATCCCGGATTTTCTGAAGAAGGGTCACTGGACTTGAAACGTTAACTCTGTCTTCTCTTCATGGATGTTGCCAGACCTGCTGAGTTTCTCCAGCAATTTCTGATTTTGGCTGTAGCAAGTTAAGATTCCCTGATTTTGTGTGCAGGGATTTTAATCCATCCGATTTTCTTTTAAAATGCAACAAAACGTTTCTAAAGGGTTGGTGGGCAAGCTGTTGGAGGGAATTCTGAGGGATAAGATTTACATGTATTTGGCAAGGAATGATTAGGGATAGTCAACATGGCTTTGTGCATGGGAAATCATGTCTCACTAACTTAATTGAGTTTTTTGAAGAAGTAACAAAGAGGATTGCAGTGGACATGATCTATATAGACTTCAGACAAAGTCCCGCATGGTAGACTGCTTGGCAAGGTTTGGTCACCTGGAGCACAGGGAGAACTAGCCATTTGGATACAGAACTGGCTCGAAGGTAGAAGACAGAGGGTGGTGGTGGACACTTGCTTTCTGACTGCAGGCCCATGACCAGCGGTATGCCACAAGGATCGGTGCTGGGTCTGCTGCTTTTAATCATTTATGTAAATGACTTGGATGTGAACGTAGGAGGTATGGCTAGTAAGTTTGCAGATGACACCAAAATTGGAGGTGCAGTGGACAGCGAAGAAGGTTACCTCAGTACAACAGGATCTTGATCAGATGGGCAAATGGGCTGAGGGGTGGCAGATGGAGTTTAATTTAGATAAATATGAGGTGCTGCATTTTGGAAAAGCAATCAGGGCAGGATTTATACACTTAATGGTAAGGTCCTGGAGACTGTTGCTGAGCAAAGAGACCTCGGAATGCAGTTTCATAATTCCTTGAAAGTGGAGTAGCGGGTAGATAGATAGTGAAGAAGACGTTTAGAACGCTTGCATTGGATATAAGAGTTGGGAGGTCATGTTGCGGGCATTGGTTGGACCACTTTTAGAATACTGTGTGCAATTCTGGTCTCCCTGCTATAGAAAGGATGTTATGAAACTTGAAAGGGTTCAGGAAAGATTTACAAGGATGTTGCCAGGGTTCAAAGGCTTGAGCTATGGGGAGAGGCTGAACAGGCTGGGGCTAACTTCCTTGGAGCGTTGGAGGCTGAGGGGGTGACCTTATAGAAGTTTATAAAATCATGAGGGGTTTAGATAGGGTGAATAGCCAAGGTCTTTTCCTCAGGGTGGGGAGTCCAAAACTAGAGGGCATAGGTTTAAGGTGAGAGGGAAAAGACTTAAAAGAGACCTAAGGGGCAACATTTTTGTGCAGAGAATGGTGCGTATATGGAATGTGCTGCCAGAGGAAGTGGTGGAGGCTGTTACAATGACAAAATTCAAAAGGCATTTGGATGGGTACATGAATAGGAGGGGTTTAGAGGAATATTGGCCAAATGCTGGCAAATGGGACTAGGTTTATTTAGGATATCTGGTCAGCATGGATAAGTTGTACTGAATAGTCTGTTTCCATTGCAGTACATCTCTATGACTCTATGACCCTAAGTTAAGCTTCCCTGATTTTGTGAGCATGGATTTTAATCCTTCTGATTACGTTTTATAATGCAACAAAACATTTTTTAAGAAATGAAAAATGAGGATGAAGTAGGACACAGAGAACTATATAAATTATGATGTTGTGAAGAAGAGGAAACTAAACAAATGACCACAAGATGGGGCTAATGTTAATGAATACGTTCTGACTGGAACTAATTGTCTTGTTAATAGTCTTGTTCCTCTGACTGTTGAACAATTTTACACATCCACAGTCCTTTCGTCCTATGCAGAAATGTAAAAGTAAAAGCATCAAAATAAGATTTACAATTTGTTATAAACCCTGTCAGAGCAACAAACTATATGAGTTGAATTTTCCGAATGGCACCAACAAGAAATTAATAGATAAAATTTCAGCATTATCTTAAACTATTGGACACAGAAGTAACTAAAATTTACCGTTTAGCATTAGCTTAAACAATCAAACAAGAATGAATTAAAATTAATTATGAATCAACAAGCAAATTATGATCAATGTAAACTATAAATTACGCTTCAAACAGCAGATGCAGCAAAAGGTGGATCTCAAAGATTTAAGCCCACTCAGCACCAAGTCACTCAATGGCACTTATAATGGGACTATTGTGGTGTAGGGGTAGTGTCCCTGCCTTTGAGCCAGGAGGCCTGGGTTCATGTCTTACTTGTTCCAGAGGTGTGTAATAACATCTCTGAACAGGTTGATAAGAAAGTATCTATATGGTACCTGTTGTGAGTTGATGGCTGAGTGATGTTATTGCTAGACTATTACTGCAGTGACCCATTAATGTTCTGGGGATGAATCCTGCCGTGGCTGATGGCGGAAATTGAATTCAATAGAAATCTGGAATTAAGAGTCTAATGATGACCATGAAACTATTGTCAGAAATACTCAACTGGTTCGCTACTGCTGTTGAGGGAAGGAAACTGGTACCCTTACCTGCTGTGGCCTACATGTGACTCCAGACCCATGGAAATATTGCTTGCTCTTAACTGTCCTCTGAAATGGCCCAGCAAAGCACTCAGTTGTAACAATTGCTAAAAAGTCTCAAAAATCACCAGAATGAATCACCAGGCATCAATATAAGCACAAAAAAATGACAACAGTAAAAAAAGACTGTCAACTCTCTTGTGGCACAGTTGTAGCGTCCCTACGTCTGAACCAGGAGATTCAGGTTCAAGTCCCACCTGCTCCAGAGGTGTGTCAAAGCATATCTGACTGTGTTGATTAAAGTATCCGTTCAGGCAATGTGGGTGTCACTACAACATGAGGATTGCAGTAGCATGAGATGGTAGCTTACTACCATCTTTTCTATGGCAATTAGGGATGGGCAAAAGATTGAGCTAGGCCAGCTAACCCCACATCACACGAACAAGTAATAAAAAAAAATCCATCCATATAGTTTGTGAATAGTGTAGATAGCCAGAGGCTTTTTCCCCAGGATGGAAATGACTATCACAAGGGGGCATAATTTTAAGGTGATTGGAGGAAGGTAGAGGGGAGATGTCAGAGGTAGGTTCTTCATACAGAACGTGGTGGATGTGTGGAATGCTCTGCCGGCAGTGGTAGTGGAGTCAGATACATTAGAGACTTTTAGGCGACTCTTAGATAGGCACATGGAGGTTAGTAAAATGTAGGGTAGATTGATCTTAGTAGGATAATAGGTCGGCACAACGTGGTGGGCCGAAGGGCCTGCACTGTGCTGTACTATTCTATGTTCTACGTTCTAGAGTCCTTCAAAGTTTTGCATTTCATCCGGAGAGAATTCTAACTTCTGTCCTTTGAAGCTTTAGCCACCAACTCTTATCCAACAGCAGATTTGCTTCACCCAAGTTCCAGGGGTGTAATGTTCACCAAACAACACAACCTTCCTGATCTTTTTTGGTTGTGTAATGACTTTCTCCTGCTCCAAGGTTTGCACCTGAACTTCATCTTTGTGCTGCCTGGGTTATGTTGATGTGATTTCTTCCCCTTCTTTGCACTGCCCAATGCCATGATGCCTGACACCAGACTGTGTGCCACACTCCGAAATGTGCAGTCCTGTAGTTCAGTGTAGTTCTGAAGTTAAAAGGCCATTGTGCACTCAATCATGCACCGTCAGTCCAGAGTTGCCCTGCACGGTTCCTGACTATTTGCCCCAGATGGGGTAGATGGGAGATATCACTGCCCTGCTGTGTCAGCAGGGACCTGGAGCTCCCGTTGGACAGGGTGATGTATAGGTGGGACTTTCTCTCCTCCTAAGGCTGGAAGTGGAGTCCACGATACCACACCACGCCAGCCTGGCCTGAGGTTGCCATACGGGTAAAGAAGTCATCCACTTCGGGCACAGATGAGGAGAAATTTCTTCTCTCAGGGGCTAAGCGAATCGGTGAAATTCTTTCCCCCAGAGGGCTCTTGAGGCTGAATCATTAAGTATATCCAAGGCTGACATAGACAGGCCGTAAGAGAATCAAGGGTTACAGAGAAAAGGCAGGAAAGTGAAGTTGAGGATTATCAGATTAGCCCTGATCTCATTGAATGGCAGAGCAGACTAGATGGGCTGAATGGTCTGCTCCTATATCTTGTGGTCTTATAGGTCTGTGAAGTCTCAGCCATCTGGAGGAATACACAGCAATGTAGGAAGAAAGTCAATGGCTTCCTCCACTCCACCAGGGTATGGATAATTGCTGATGCAGCGCGAGGTGGTATTGAAATGCAGTAGCATCCTGAAAGTGGATCCGAGTTCTGCCATGAGGGTTCATAAAGGTTGGCACTTTGTGGCACTTTATGAACCATGAGGGTTCGTAAAGGCTGGTGCCAATATATGGATGTAGGGTGCCCATGAATATGCCTCAGATGCTGCTGCTTGGCATCCAACATGAAGGTCATTCAGAGCAAATTAGAGACATGAATTCGCCAGGTACCCGCTCTGGTTTCCATGTTGGGATTTTGCGATGTCCAGCTTGTTTGAGGATTTCGGTAAGATAGTAAGCTAAATATAAATGAGGTGAGTTGGCCTTCTAGTGAACCATTTAACGAGCTGTAATCACCGTTGATTTACAACTTGAATCACCATCGACTGGTGAAAAACATAAAAGATGGTGTGAGATGCTCGTGACCTGAAATAGTTCTCTCTGGACTTCCCCATCTGATTCTGTCGCAAATCTGACCATAACCCATATCTCTCAGAGCCCTGTAAGATTCTGCCTTAAGTTTTCTGTTTGCAGCAGCTTGTAGTGTGTAAGTTGGCTGCAATGGTTGCTTACAAAAACAGCTACTGACTCCATGTGTAGCTCCTCACTGACTACACTTCAGGTGATACCCCGGGTGTTTTGTGAACTTTCTGAGCTCAGCTGGAAGGATTTTAAAGAGGCACTGTCCTTTCCATGCTTTCAAGGAGGGGAGAGAGAAGTCGAATAAGATAATTTATTCTGTCGCTGCAGTTCTCAACAAACAACGATACTGTGAGAACAAACCTTTTAATCAACTTTATGACTTTAACTAATCTGTATCCTAGACACGAAATAAACAGGGCATACAGTGGGGAACCTGTTTGTCCCAGCCTTTGGTTTCTAAGGTAACCCCCCCACCACCCCAATCACATGGCTGAGTTTTCATCTGTTGCTATGGTATGTTCCCTGGGCACTGCTTTTAAACTGACAACCAGATGTATATTGCCAGGAGGCTCTCTATTGCTTAGCTGTTCTGAGAAGGAAAAGAAACTTTTGACTTGAAAACAGTGCCTTATAAATCAAAGATAGTAGGAACTGCAGATGCTGGAGAATCCGAGACACCAAGGTGCAGGGCTGGATGAACACAGCAGGCCAAGCAGCATCATAGGAGCAGAGAGGCTGACGTTTCGGGCAGGGTCTAGGCCCG
>NW_025970261.1:0-6403 GCF_021869965.1 Rhincodon typus | reverse complement strand
CATTTACCTCCTCCCTCCCCAGTATCCAAGGGCCCAAACATACGTTCCAGGTGAAGCAACACTTCACCTGCACGTCCCAGAATCTAATCTAATCTGCATTCACTGCTCACAATGTGGTCTCCTCTACACTGGGGAAACAAAGCGTAGACTGGGTGACCACTTCACAGAACATCTATGTTCTGCTTGCAAAAAAGACCCTGAGCTTCCAGTTGCCTGCCACTTTAACACACCACCCTGTTCCCTGGCCAACATCTCTGTCTCAAGCTTGCTGCAGTGTTCCAGCAAAGCTCAGCACAAGCTGGAAGAACAACACTTCTTCTTGTGCTTGGGAACTCTACAGCCTTCTGGATTTAATATAGAGTTCAACAATTTTAGGACTTAAGGCACCTTCTCCATGTCCTTTACCCCAAGCCCCACACACCAGGCCTTGTTATCACATGGTCTGCTATTACAGAATTCCCATTGTGAGTCACTAACAGTGTCCATTGATAACTATTCACCTTCCCAGACATGTGGATCGTTATCCATTCCTTTCCGAATGTTCTTCTCTCTCTTTGGGCTCTACCCCATCTACCATTTACTCCTTAACCCCACTTCCTACCCAATATTCTACATAAAAACCATCATTTTCCGAGGCTACCATCAATTCTAAGGAAGGGTCACTGGACTCGAAATATTAACTCTGATTTCTCTCCACAAATGCTACCTGATCTTTCTGTATTAGTTTCTGATTTCCAGCACCTGCAGTTCTTTCGGGGTTTTTTGCAAAAACAGAAATTGTTGGAGAAACTCAGCAGGTCTGGCAGCATCTGTGGACAGAGAGAGAGACAGACAGTTAACGTTTGGAGTCCGTGACCGTTTGTCAGGACTCCATCAGAACTTTTAAGGTGAAAGGCAGGCAGTTTAGAGAGAATTTGAGGAAACATTTTTTCACCCAGAGGGTGGTGGGAATCTGGAATGCACTCCCTGGAAGGGTAATTGAGGCGGGAAACCTCACAACCTTTAAAAAGTACTTGGATGAGTGCTTGAAATGGAAAAGCGGGACTGGTGTAGGGAGTAGTATAATTTTGGCAGTACAGACTCAAAGGGCCGATGGGCCTCTGCTGTACTCAATGAACCAACAGCTTTGGTTCTGATGAGGGGTCACTGGCCTTGAAATGTTAAGCCTTTCTGTGTCCCTACATGCTGCCAGACTCGCTCAGTTTCTCCTGCCCTTCCTGTTTTTATAACCGTCTTAGTCACTGAGTGGTTAAAGAAACAGCTGGAGATCTGTGGTCATTTTGCAGTAACTCTGCTGCAAACTCGCTTTCTCGACTCTGTACACTTTCCAATCCCCCTCTACACTCACACACAAAAACACTGATGAGAAACTGGAAGCCTTCCCCTGACTTTGTGTACAACAGGATCCGAGACAGAAGGTCCTGAGCCAAGTTCAACCCCCCACTAATCACCAGCTGCGTGTAAACATCAACCAGCCATTGCACTGGGAACTGGAGACGTGTGAGAATGATTGAATCACAGACAGTGTAAAGATTCGACTTTGCAACTTTATCCAGACAGTTTATTCCCAATGACTGCTTTAGAAAGCGACACATGCAGCATGAAATCATTCCCTAAAGGAGAGACAGAAACAGATCCCACTGAAGTAAAACGTGTGCATTTGTATAACGCCTTTCACAGCATCCAAAAGTTCTTACAAATGAATACTGTTTTTATTTAAATGATGTTGCTATTATAATACAACAATTGCATAAATGATAATATGATCTGTTTCCCACCATGTTAGCTGAGAGATGATTTGCTGTTCTTTGTTTACTGCCTTGGAGTTCCTGGATTTGATAGGGTGAGGGGGAACAGGCTGCTTGGTTTTAATGACCAACCCTCTGAGGCTGTCCTCTTGCAGAAAACATCATCCCGGTGCCAGCTCCAAATTACTGAGGGGTTTTAAGGAACGGGGAGGGGTCGGGGGGCGGTCTGAGGTTTAAAATGGGTCAGAAGAGACAAGCTCACATGTCCCTGCAGGATGCTGAAATTATATTTGGAAAAACCAGACAGACGACTCTAGGGACAAAAATAGAAATTGCTGGAAAAGCTCAGCAGGTCTGGCAGCATCTGTGGAGAGAAATCAGAGTTAACGTTTTGGGCCGAGTGACCCTTCCTCAGAGGATTCTAAAGTTTAGGAAAAAATACAAATTAACATTTTGAACTACGCACGCACAGGAGTGCGAAGAAGAGTTTGTACTGCACTTGAAAATGTAACTGTTTCTCTCTCCACAGAGAAACATAGAAAATAGGAGCAGGACTGGGCCATTCAGCCCTCTGAGTCTGTCCCACCATTCAGTATGATCATGGCAGATCATCCAACTCAGTCCCCTGTTCCCACTTTCTCCCCATACCCTTTGATCCCTTTAGCCCTAAGAATTATAATGAACTCTTTCCTGAAAGCGTTCAATGTTTTACTCTCAACCACTTTCTGTGGCAGAGAATTCCACAGGCTCAGCACAGGTGGCACGGTGGCACAGTGGTTAGCACTGCTGCCTCACAGCGCCAGGGACCCAGGTTCAATATCAGCCTTGTCACACTGTCTGTGTGGAGTTTGCACATTCTCCCCGTGTCTGCGTGGGTTTCCTGCGGGTGCTCCGGTTTCCTCCCACAGTCCAAAGATTTGCAGGCTAGGTGGATTGGCCATGCTAAATTGCCCATAGTGTCCAGGGATGTGTAGATTAGGGGGGTGGGTCTGGGTGGGATGCTCTGAGGGTTGGTGTGGACTTGTTGGACGATTCTGGACCCTAAATGGCCAATCCTATAATTCTATACCATGATGCCTAGTTCTGGACACCCCAGGCATCAAGAAGATCCTGTCTAGTTCTGTTTTATAGGTCCCTCTTTATTCTTCTAAACTCCAGTGAATATAGTCCTAGCCGATCCAGTCTCTCTCCACATATCAGCCATCCCAGGAATCCATCTGGTAATCCTTTGTTACCTTCCCTCTGTAGCCAGAACCTCCTTCCTCAGATAAGGAGACCAGGAGAACTTGTCGAACCATCTGAGTTTCTCCAGCACTTTTGGTTTTTATTTCAGCTTACCAGCATCCATGGTATTTTGCCTTTAATAGAAACAGGAGAAGGCCATTCAGCCCCTCGAATCTGTTCCGCTATTGATTTGCACCTCAGCTATGTGTTGTGCTACATTCTTTCATACTCTATCAATCTCAGTCCTGTAATCTCCAACTGACTCCCTGGATTCACAGGTTTTTGGGATCGTGGGGGGCATAGCCTCAAAATAAAGGGAAGCAGATGTAGGACTGAGGTCAGGAGGAACTTCTTCACCCAAAGGGTTGTGAATCTGTGGAATTCCCTGCCCAGTGAAGCGGTTGAAGCTACTTCGCTGAATGTTTTTAAGGCAAGGCTAGATAAATTTTTGAACAGTAAAGGAATTAAGGATTACAGTGAGTGGGCGGGTAAGTGGAGCTGAGTCTCAAAAAGATCAGCCATGATCTTATTAAATGGCGGGGCAGGATCGAGGGGCCGAACGGCCTACTCCTGCTCCTAGTTCTCATGTTCTTATGTATCTATGAATCAGTTCCCATTGTGTGAAGAAGTACATTCAGTTTCTGTACTTCGGAAGTTTATTGAATTGTCTCCCCCCGGTGACTGTGAAAGCTCTGAACAGCCTTGTTACACATCAGCCTGAAAGACAACATCAGAGGAAACCTTCCCTCTATCTACCCTATATGACTGATTGCTCCTCACCAACTTCTCAAGGGCAATTAAGGATGGGTAATAAATGCTGACCCAATCATCCATGTTCAAACCTGAGAATGAATGAAAAAAAAATGACAGCGACTTCCTACAGAGTTGGCATGTGTTTGTATTTCACAGGGGGGCCAGTCTGAACCAAGAATTCAGCGTTTCACTAAAAGAGAATCTAATCGGCTCAGATGATTCTGAAACTTGCATTTCACGTTTACAGTGTAGATTAATGATTATTTATAAGTCCAGAAAAGCTCAACAAACCCATCCGAGAATGAAGGATTTATAGATTTACATCGAACCTAATCACGCAATCCTGGATCTGGCTGATTCGATGGTGTGTGTTGTCGGTGAAGTCTGCAGCCACTTTACACACAACCTGGGGATGTGTTTTGTTGTGTTTCAGGGAGAAATGTTGGCTGGATACCAAGGTCACTTTAGGCTCTTGGGAAAGGAGTTGGAGGAAATTGACCAGAATTATTCCAGGGACGAGGGACTTCAGTGAATGTGGAGAGAGTGAAGAATCTGGGACTGTTCTGATCTCCTCAGAATGGAGGAGGTTAAGGGGACATTGGATAGAGGCTTTTAAAATGACCAAGTGGTTTTCATAGAGTCAATCAACACCAACTGTTTCCTTTGCATTCAGAGGCGTGTGGAACTAAATGTCACAGATTTGTGAATTATTGCTAAAGAGAACAGGTGCAGAGGAAGATGGGAAGGAATATTTTACACACAATGAGTTATTGTAATGCCAAAGGGTTCTGGAAGCTGATTCAATAATAATTTTCAAATGGGAATTGGTTAAGCATGTGGAAACAGAACTGGATTAGTCATAGGAGACAGAGGGTAGCAGTGGAAGGATGCTTTTTCAGAATGGAGGGCTGTGATTAGTGGTGTTCCACAGGGATCAGTGCTGGGACCTCTGCATAAATAACTTGGACGAAAATGCAGTTAGTCTAATTAGTAAGTTTGTGGACAATACAGATATTGGTGGAGTTGTGGATAGTGAGGAGGATTGTCAGAGGATACAGCAGGGTATACATTAGTTGGAGGTATGGGCAGAAAAATGGCAAATGGAGTTTAATCTGGACAAATGTGAAGTGATACATTTTGGAAGGTCAAGTACAGGTGGAAATTATACAGTGAATGGCAGAACCCTTTGGAGTATTGTTATGCAGAGGGATCTGGGTGTGCAGTTGGACAGATCACTGAAGGTGGCAGTGCAGGTAGATAAGGTAGTAAAAAAGGCCTATGGCATGCTTGCCTTCATTGGAAGGGGCACTGAGTATAAGGATAGGCAAGTTATGCTGTAGTTTTATAGAACTTTAGTTAGGCTACACTTGGAATATTGTGCACAGCTCTGGTCACCACACTATCAGAAGGATGTGGATGTTTTGGAGAGATTACAGAGAATGTTTACCAGGATGTAAGAAAGATTGGATACACTGGGTTTGTTTTCATTGGAACGTGAGAGATTGAGAGGTGACCTGATAGAAGTTTAGAAGATTGTGAATGGCATGGAAAGAGCAGAAAGTATGAGGCCTTTTCCCAGGGTAGAGGAATCAATTGCTAGGGAACACAAGTTCAAGGTGTAAGGAGGGGGGACGTTTAAAAGAGATGTGCGAGGCAGATTTTTCATACAAAGGGTGGTGAGTGCCTGGAATGCGCTGCCAGAGGTGGTGGTGGAAGCAGACACAATAGCAGCTTTCAAGAAGCACCTGGACGAATACATGAATAGGAAGGGAATAGAGGGATATGGGTCCTGTAAGTGAAGACAGTTTTAAAATGGAAGGGCAAAATATGCCAGTGCAGGCTTGGAGGGCTGAAGGGCCTGTTTCTACGCTGTATTGTTCTTTGCTCTTTGTTGTTCTTTGAAAGGAAAAAGTGCAGGTCAAATTAAGCCTTTTGTTTTCAAAACCCAGCCTAGTCCGATGCACAGGGTGAACTCTTCCCTGCTCAGTGATTTTATAATTAATTCTTTTTTAAATTCATTCGCGGAATGAGAGCATCTCTGCCTAAGCCAGTAATTCATTGTCCATCTCTAATTGCCCAGAGGGCAGTTAAGAGTCAATCCCATTGCTGTGGGCCTGGAGTCACATGTAGTCCAGACCAGGTAAGGATGGCACTTTCCTTCCCTAAAGGACCTTAGTGAGCCAGATGGGTTTTTTTCCTGACAATCAACAATGGATTCACAGTCATCATTAAACTCTGAAATCCAGATTTTCTTTTAAAAATTGAATTCAAATTCCACCATGGTAGGATTCAAACCTGGGTCCCCATAACATTATCTAGGTCTGTAGATAAATACCTAGCAATCCACCACTAGGCCATCACCTCCACAATATTCTATCAGATCCAAATAAAAAAGACAAATAATGTCTAAAATTAAATGAAAGTCATGACACTGCTATGATTTGAAATTGTTCCAGGAACTTTTATTTGGAAAAAGACTTGCATTTTGGAACACCCACATCATTCACCATCCTGACTTGGAAATATACCACCATTCCCACAGCATCGCTTGGTCAAAATTCTGGAATTCCCTCCCTAAGGGCATTGTGGCTCTACCTACAGCATGTGGACTGCAGCGGTTCAAGAAGGCAGCTCACCCCCAACTTCTCAAGGGGCAACTAGGGATGGGCAATAAATGC
>NW_025970260.1:0-12573 GCF_021869965.1 Rhincodon typus | reverse complement strand
ACTGAACAGGTGCCTCAATATCATATGATCAGTCCCGATAGAATGTCTCATTATCGGGAGTCATTACTGAGTCAGTGCCTGTTTGTCAAACGTACAGAACAGAGGGTGTGCATCATTGTCAGAGGGTCAATACAGAGGCAGTACCTGATTGTAAGGGGGTCGGATCGGAGTGTGCCACATGCTTCGATGGTCAGTTCTGTGGTAGTGCAGCACTCTAAGTGGATGAGTTCTGAGGCATTGCCTCATTGTCAGAGGGTCATGACTGAGGCACTGTCTCATTGTAAGAGGGTAGGAATTGAAGGGGTCGCACACGTTTAGATAATCTGTACGGAGGTACCGCAGATCAATCAAAAGACTAGTCCTGAGGGACTGCCTCGTTGTCAGCAGGTCAGTTTGGAGGAAGTGCTTCACTGTCAGAGCATTGGTACTGAGCGAGTACCTCATTGTGAGAGTCAGAATCAAGGGAGTGCTCACATTTTAGACAGTCAGTACATGTAGTCAGCACTGACAGTGGGTGAGTACGAAGGGTCCATTCTGAAGCAGTGCCTCAATGTAATGTGATCAGAATGGATGGAGGGCCACATGATTAGCGGTTCAGCTCTAAGAAATGGAAGCACTGTCAGATCTCATTGCCGCGATGTGTAGGTGTCGATGTTGGACTGAAGGGGGAGTGAGGCTCCAAAAGCTTGTGTTTTCAAATAAACCTGTTGACTGTATCCTGGTGTCGTATGACTTCAGACCTCGTTGCCATAGTGTCAGAAATGTAGGAGTGCATTATACTCACTGGGTCAGTACTGAGGGAGTGCCTCATTGTCAGAGGGTCAATACTGTGGCAGTGCCTCATTGAAATGGGGTCAGGATTGCGGGTGTGCCTCACGGTTACAGAGTCAGTAGTGAGGAACTGCAGCTCTGTCAGAGGATCAGTTCTGAGGTAGGACTGGAATGTCAGTCCAGAGGCTCACTGGTCGATAGTTCCCTGGCTCTGCCTTAACCTCAGTATTGACCCTCTGACAATTATGCACTCCCACTGACCTTACCCTCCAACAGTGCTGAAATGCCACAGTACTGATCCTCTCATCAGAATCATAGAATCCCCACAGTGTAAAACAGGACATTAAGCCCAAGTCCACATTGACCCTCCGAAGCGCATCTGACCCATCCCCTTAACGTATCCCTGTAACACTGCATTTCCCGCAGTATTCTCACATGATGCCCTCCCTCAGAATGGACTCTTTGACAGTGAAGCACACGCTTCGGAATGAATCTCTGACAGGACACTGTCTCAGTATTGACCTCTGATCATGAGGCTCGCGCTCAGTCCTGCCCCCCTGACAATTCTGATCCCATTACAAAGTGGCACTGCCTCACTAATGACACTCTGACAAAGGAGCAGTGTGTCAGAACTGACCATCTGACAAGGAGGCACTCCTTCAGTCTGACCCTCTCTCACTGCTGCAGAACTGATCTTTTGTTAATGAGGTACTGCCTTGGTTCTGACCCTAATAGAGCCTAAATACCTCAGTACTTACTGTCAGTCTGTGGCAAACCCTCCATTCTGACACCATTACACTGAAGCTCAGCCTCAGTGCTGACCCACTGACAAAGAGACTCTGTCTCAGAACTGACCAGCTGACAATATGCCAGTGCCCTAGTTACTGACACAATGATAATGAAGCCCTCCCTCAGGACTGACACTCTAAATGTGAGGTCGCCCTTAATTCTGATGCCCTTACAATGATGCACTGCCCCAGTTCTGACCCCTCCGTAATTAGGAACTGGCTCTGTCTGACAGTAATGCACTTCTGCAGTACTGACCCTCTGACAATGAAGCACTCCCTCTGTACTAAAGCTCTGATAGTCCTTCAATCCCTCAGTAATGCCCCTCTGACAATGAAACAGTCCATCAGTTCTGACACTGTCACAGTGCTGCAATGTCTTAGTGACCCTGTAATCGTTTCGCACTTCCTCACTTTTGATGCCTTTATCGTGAGGCAATGCCTCAGCACTGATCCTCTGATACAGCTGCAATACCTTAGCACTGACCCTCTCTGTGCAGCGAACCCTCAATTCCCACACCGTTACACTGAGGAACTGCCTCACAACACCAACTCTGACAATGAGTCATTCCCCTGCGACGAACCCTCTGAACAATGAACAATGCCTCAGCACTGACACACTGACAATAAGGCAGTCCCTTAGTAGTGACTGGATGATCATAATATCACAGTCATGACCCTCTGATTGCGTGGAGTCCCTTCAATTCGGACACCTTTCGAAAGAAGCATTGCCTCCTTATTGATGCTGTGACAGTGCTTCAATAGTCAGTGCTGACCTGTTAATCATGGAGCCATCCCACAGTTCTGATCCCGTTACCTGGAGTCCCTTGCTCAATTCTGACCCTCTCACCGTACTAGACTATCTCAGTAATGTTCCTGCAAACGTGTTGCACCCCCTTATATTGAGACTGTGCACCCCAATGGACCCTCTAACATAGAGACAGTCCCTCAGCAGTGACACTGCTGTGAAGCACTCTCACTGACCTTCTGACAATGAGGCTGTCAATTCTGACCCCTTTACATTGAGGCACTGCGTGAGTATTGACCATTGAGGCACTTCCTCAGTAGTTACTTTCAGACAGGTTCGAGTTAAGGCCAGATGAGGGTCAGGGTGGGGCTTAGGGTTCGGGTTAGGGCTGAGGCTCAGGTTAGAGTTGAGGTCAGGGTTGAGGCTGCAGCTGGGGGCTGGGACCAGGACCGGGACAAGCTCAGTCGGGGGAGGTGGGAGGGGGAGGGGGAGAGGGGTGGTGGGATGGCCGAGGGCCAGGGCACAGGACAGTCGGGGCCAGGAGAGGGTCAGGCTGGGTTTAGGGCTAAGGATGAGGGCCGAGTCAGGCTGCGGCTTGGGTTAGAGTTAGGTAGGGGAACGGGTCTGGGACAGGCAGGGGTTAGAGTCGGGGCTGCGGGCTGGGTGCTGGGACCTTAAGCGGGTCGGTGTCGGGGTCCGGCTCGGGTTCGGAGTCTGGCTCGTCGTCAGGCTCAGGGCCTTGGTTGAGGTTAGGCTCAGGGTCACGGCTGCGACAGGCTGCGGGGGAGTGTTGGGCTGGGGGGCGCTAATGGCTGGGTCTGGGTCTAGGTCGCTGGCATCTGGGCAGGGTGGGGTAGGGGCGGGGCAGGGAGCTTGGGCCTGGGCCGCGACAGGCTTCGGGCCGAGGGCTGTGGGTTAGGGTCAGGGTACGGTGGCAGCGGCCAGGACAGTCTGGGGTTAGGGTTAGGGTCGGGGACAAGCTGCGGCAGGATCGAGGCTGCGACAGGCTGGTGGCTGGGGTCTGGGGCCGGCTTTAGGGTTACAGCTGGGAGAGGGGCTGAAGGCTGGGGTCTGGGGCCGTTGCGTAGGGCCGAGGCTAAGGCGAGGTTTACGGTGAAGATCTGGTCTGGGGCCCTGGATTGGGTCGGGCCGGGCCGGATCAGGCTGGGTGTCTGTGGCCGGGTTTAGAGTCAGTGTCCAGGTTGGGGCAAAGGTTTTGGTTAGGTTTGGGGCCGGGGTCGGAGGCATGAGGCTGAGGCTAGGGTTACGGCGATGTTTTGGGCTGGGGCTCCGGATTGGGTCGAGCCGGGCCGGGCCGGGGCTGCGACAGGCTGTCGGCCGGGATTTGGCTGGGGGTTGAAGGCTCGGTTCTGGGATCAGGCGCCAGGTTTAGGGTTAGGATTGGGGCTAAGTTTTTGGTTAGGTTTGGAGCCGGGACAGGCTAGGTTTGGCGTGGGGTTTGGGGGCTTGTGTTCCGGGCCAGGACAGGATGGGATTCGTGTCGGGGGCTGGCGGCCGCGGCCGGGTCCAGAACAATCTGGGATTCGGGCCGGCCACCGGGACAGGCTGCTGGCTGGGGTTATGGTCAGTTCCGCGGGCTGGGGGCGGGGCTGGGATAGGCTGGGCATGTTGGCTGGGGCCGGGACAACCCCCAGTAAAGAAACCAAAAAAGTCAGAGCCCGCTGTAAATAAAGTGTAAGTTATGGAGCTCCCTGTAAATAAACCCTGTAAATCCTCCGTAAAATCCCCCGAAACCCTCAAACAGACGACTGCAAAAAAAAACCCTAAAACACATAGCCTCCAGTTCATGAAAGCTAAAACACACGGCCCACTGAAAATCAACACTAAATAACAGAGCCCCCAGTGAAGCACTGCGAGATAGTCAGATTCAGATAGTACCTCATAGTCAGCAAGTCAGATCTGAGGCAGTGCTTGTTTGTCAGACAGTCAGTAACGTGGAAGCGCAGTGCTGTCTCACGGTCATTACTGAGGCAGCGCCACACGATTACAGGATCAGTCCTGAGGGAGTGCCACGCGAATTTAGGATCAAATCTGGGTTATTGCAGCACTGAGAGGGTTGGAGTGAGATAGCACCTCAGTGTCGGCAGTGTACTGAAGTTCTGAGGAAGGGTCGCCGGAACCAAAACGTTGACTCTGTTTTCTCCTTCACAGATGTTGCCAGACCTGCTGAGCTTTTCCAGCAAACCTGACTGCCCTGGTCGACCAATTGTCTACGTCTGCTCCTGCCCCACCGAACTTATCTCCACCTATCTCGACTCCATTTTCTCCCCCTTGGTCCAGGAACTCCCTACTTACGTCCGTGACACCACCCACGCCCTCAACCTCCTCCAGAACTTCCAATTCCCCAGTTCCCAACACCTCACCTTTACCATAGATGTCCAGTCCCTACACACCTGCATTCCCCATACAGATGACCGAAAGACCCTCCGCTTCTTCCTGTCCCGCAGGCCCGACCAGTCCCCCTCCACTGACACCCTCATCCGCTTCGCCGAACTCGTTCTCACCCTCAACAACTTCTCTTTCAATTCCTCCCACTTCCTACAGACAAAGGGGGTGGCCATGGGTACCAAAATGGGCCCAAGCTATGCCTGCCTCTTTGTAGGTTACATGGAACAATTCCTCTTCCGGAGCTACACCCCACCTCTTCCTCCATTGTATTGATGACGGTAACGGAGCCGCCTCGTGCTCCCATGAGGAGCTCGAACAGTTCATCCGCTTCACGAACACCTTCCACAACAACCTTAAGTTCACCTGGATCATCTCTAATACCTCTCCTTCCTGGACCTCTCTGTTTCCATTTCTGGCAACCACCTAGAAACTGATATCCATTTCAAGCCCACGGACTCCCACAGCTACCTAGAATGCAGCTCCTCCCACCCACCTTCCTGCAAAAATGCCATCCCCGATTCCCAATTCCTTCACCTCCACCGCATCTGCTCCCAGGATGAGGCATTCTACTCCCGTACATCTCAGATGTCCTCGTTTTTCAAGGACTGCAACTTCCCCCACTCAGTGGTCGAGAACGCCCTCGACCGTGTCTCCCGCATTTCCCGCAACTCATCCCTCAAAACCCTTCCCCGCAATAACAACCAAATCAGAATCCCCCTCGTCCTCACGCACCAGCCCACCAGCCTCCTGATCCAACACATCATCCTCCGACACTTCCGCCATCTGCAATCCGACCCCACCACGGAAGACATTTTTCCCTCCCCACCCTTATCTGCTTTCTGGAGGGACCACTCTGTCCGTGACTCCCTTGTCCGCTCCACATTCCCCTCCAGTCCCGCCACACCCGGTACTTTTCCCTTCAACCGCAGGAAGTGCTACAACTGCCCCTACACCTCGCCCCTGACTCCCATCCCAGGCCCCAAGAAGACTTTCTACATCAAGCAGATGTTCACCTGCACATCTGCTTATGTGGTACACTACATCCGCAGTTCCCGTTGTGGCCGCCTCTACATCGGAGAAACCAAGCGGAGGCTTGGGGACCGCTTTGCAGAACACCTACGCTTGGTTTGCACTAAACAACTGCACCTCCCAGTCGCGAACCATTTCAACTCCCCCTCCCATTCCTCAGACAAAATGTCCATCCTGGGCCTCCTGCAGTGCCACTACGATGCCACCCGAAGGTTGCTGGAACAGCAACTCATATTCTGCTTGGGAACCCTGCAGCCCAATGATCTCAATGCAGATTTCACAAGCTTCAAAATCTCCCCTCCCAAAACCAGCCCAGCTCGTCCCCGCCTCCCTGACCTGTCCTTCCTCCCCCCTATCCCTTCCTCCCACATCAACGCCACCCCCATTTCCTACAGACTAACCTCATCCCGCCCCCTTGACCTGTCCGTCCTCCCTGGACTGACCTATCTCCTCCCTAACTCCACACCTACACTCACCTTTACTGTCTCCATCCCCGCCTCTTTGACCTGTCTGTCTCCTCTCCACCTATCTTCTCCTCTATCCATTTTCTATCCGCCTCCCCGTCTCTCCCTATTTATTTCAGAACCTCCTTCCCCTCCCCCATTTCTGAAGAAGGATCTCGGCCCGAAACGTCAACCTTCCTGCTCCAATGCTGCTTGGCCTGCTGTGTTCATCCAGCTCTACACCTTGCTATCTCAGATTCTCCAGCATCTGCATTTCCTACTATCTCTGCTAACGCAGAAAACTTGTTTGATGTCCTGCAAGCTATTCAAGTCCTGGGAGAAGGTTGCTGAGGGCTGATTAACATTATGCTTTTTCATAGCATCGGTTGACACGATGGTATTGTTCTGAATAGATTAGAAAATTAGCACATACTCAGGGATAGACTCTGATGTAGACACAGGTTTGGCAACTGTTAACAAAATAAGGCCGTGAGGATTAAAACTGTGAAAAGGCAGTAAATGGGGTGGAAGGAACATTTTAATTTAGTCTCCCTTTAATAGAGAAAAGTATGACAAGATCGCAGTTTTATGAATGAATGAAATGCGATAAGAGTAAACATAGTACGCTCGTAAGTGGTCAATAAAGTTATGAATGAATGAGTGCGCGAGAGTGGTAATATGGAGCGCTTGTGGGTGTACTGCTTTGTAGGACCTTTAGTACAACAGTAAAGAGGCTTGCACTCGTAATTATTTACCAAAATTCACTGGACTGTGGGGTGGTTCCCGCAGATTGGAAAACAGCCAATGTGAAGCCACTGTTTTAAAAAGGAAGGAGACAAAAAACAGGTAACTATAGGCAGTTAGCTTAGCTTCAGTTGTGGGGATAATGTCTGAATCCATCATGAAGGAAGATAATAGCAAGACAACTGGATATAAATTGTCCCATTGGGAACACCCAACATGGGATCATGAAGGGTACGTCATGTTTACCTAACTTGGTGGAATTCTTTGAGGACATTACTTGCATGGTGGACAATGGGGAACATGCGGATGTCGTGCATCTGGATTTCCAGATGGCATTTGACAAGGAGCCACACCAACGGCTGCAACATAAGATAAAATTCCACGATATTACAGGTAATGTATTGGCATGGATAGAAGAGGATTGACGAGTAGAAAATAAAGAGCAGGGGTAAATGGGTGTTTTTCTGGTTCGCGGTCAGTGGCTAGTGGTGTGCCTCAGGGATCAGTGTTGGGATTGCAATTGTTTACAATTTACATAGATGATTTGGATTTGAGGACTAAGTGTGGTGTGTCAAAATTTGCAGATGACACTGAGATGAGCGGTAGAGCAAAGTGTGCAGAAGACACTGAAAGTCTGCAGAGGGATATATCGTCTAAGTGAGTTGGCAATGGTCTGGCAGATGGAGTACAATGTCGATAAATGTGAGGTCATCCATTTTGGCAGGAATAACTAAAAAAAGGACTGTGGTTTAAATGGTAAAAAATTGCAACATGCTGCTGTGCAGAGGGACTTGTGTGTCCTTGTTCATGATTCGCTAAAAGTAGTATTGCAGGTGCAGCAGGTAATTAAAAAGGCAAATAGAATTTTGTCTGTCATTGCCAGAGGGATAGAGTTTAAAAACAGCGGGGTAATGCTGCACCTGTATAGGGTCCTGGTGAGGTCGCACCTGGAGTACTGTGTGCAGTTTTGGTCTACTTACTTAAGAAGGGATATACTAGCACTGGACGGGGTGCAGATGAGATTCACTCGGTTGATTCTCGAGTTGAGAGGTTTGGAATATGAGGTGAGACTGAGTAGGCTGGGATTAAACTCATTGGAATTCACAAGAATGAGGGAAACATACAAGATTATGAAGGGAATAGATAAGGTGGAGGCAGGGAGGTTGTCTCCACGAGCAGGTGAAACTGGGACTCACGGGCAAAGCCTCAAAATAAAGGAATCAGATGTAGGACTGAGGACAGGAGGAACTTCTTCACCCAAAGGGTTGGGAACCTATGGAATTCCCTGCCCAGTGAAGCGGTTGAAGCGACCTCGCTGAATGTTTTTAAGGCAAGGCTAGATAAATTTATGAACAGTAAAGGAATTAAGGTTTATGGTGAGCGGGCGGGGAAGTGGAACTGAGTCTCAAAAAGATCAGCCATGATCTTATTGAATAGCGGGGCAGTCTCGAGGGGCCAGAGGGTCTACTCTTGCTCTTAGTTCTGATGTTCTTATGTTATAATGTTATTGTGCCTCACAAAAACCAGAGAAAAGGATATTTTAAGGCGATTGACACTGCATGACTAAAGACGCGCCAGCCAGATGTTCTGAGGAAGGATCACCTGACCCGAAATGTTAACTCTGTTTTTTCCCTCACAGATGCTGCCAGACTTTTCCTGCAACTTTGCATTTTTTCCTGATTTGCAGCATCCGCAGTTCTTCCGGTTTTTACGATGTGTTTTGGTATTTGTTTACAGGGGGCTCTTTATTTATAGCCAGCTGAGTCTTTGAGAGTTTATTTGTAAGGAGCCCTGTTTTATGGATAATTTGCAGGTCGGTTTTGTGCTGGGGTGTATTGACAGGTGCTCTGTGTTTTCGCGTTTATTTAGAGGGAGCCCTGTGTTTTGCATTCTACTTCCTCGGGCATCTGTTTTAGAGGTCATTTAAAAGGGTCTGTGTATTTGAGGGTATAATTACAGGGGGTCCTGTTTTACGGATTATTTGAATTAAGCTCCTTGTTTTACTGGTTATTGAAAGGGTTCTCTGTCAGAGGGCTTGTTTCCAGGCGTCTCTGAGGGTTTATTTACTGGAAGCACAGTTTTAGGGAGGATTTGCAGGGTGTACTGTGTTTCAGGGTTTATTTACAAGGAGCTCTATATTTGACATGTAATTTACATGGGGCTTTGTCTTTTATTGTTTCTTACTGGGGGCTCTGTTTTACATTTTAATTCCTGAGTAACCTTTCTTCCGTCATATGTAAAGGGGTCTCTGCGCTTGAGAGTGCAGTTACAGGTAGCTCTGTTTTTATCATTTGTTTAAATGAGGCTCTGCGTCTGAGATTATTTTCAGAAAGCTTTGTGTTTCAGGCTTCATTGTATATAAACCCTGAAACACAGACATCCCTGTAAATGAAGCTCTGTGTTTTAGGGTTTATTGAGAGGGAGTTATGTGCCGCGGTGCTCTGTGGTTCACATTTTACTTCGTGAGGGAACTTTCTTCGGGTTTATTTAAAGGGTCTCTGTGCTTGACAGTGTATTTACAGGGGCCTTTTTTACCGTTTGTTTAAATGAGGCTCTGCGTCGGAGATTATTTCCAGGCAGCGTTGTGTTTCAGGGTTAATTTACAGGGATGTGTGTGTTTTTGGGATTGTTTATAGTGAGCTCCGTGTTTTAAAGGTTATTGAAAGGGGTCTCTGTTTTAGGGTTTGTTTGCAGGAGGCTGTTTCTTTATAGGTAGCTTTGTCTTTTTAGGGTTATTTGTAAGGGGCCCTGTCTTACGGATAATTTACAGGTGGGCTAAGTCTTGGGGTGTAATTAAAGGTGCTCAGTGTTTTCGGATTTATTTAGACGTAGCGCTGTGTTTTACCTTATACTTCCTGGACAATGTGTGTTGGAGTTCATTTAAAGGGGTCTGTGTATTTGAGCGTATAATTACAGGGGGCTCTGTTGTTGAAGTTTGTTTAAATAGGACTCTGTGTTTATGGGTAATTTACAGTGAGGACGGCGTTTTCCGGTTGCTGAAAGGGGTCTCTGTGTTTGAGGGCTTCTGTGCAGTCGGCTCCGTGTTTGAGGGCCAAGAGTACGGCTGAAGCTGGGTTCGGTTTGGGCCTGAGGCTATGGTTAGCGTAGGATGAATCTAGCGTTAGGGCTGATGGTTATGGTTTGGATTAGGCTTTGGGCTGAAGTTAGGCTTCGGGCTTACGCAAGGGTTAGCGTTAGGGCTGAATCGAGGGTTAAGGTGAGGGATACTTCTGAGAGTAGGGAGAATGAAAGCAGCTTCGCACACCCAGAGCCGGAGGGAGAGCAACTGCGTATTCTACAGGAGACTCGGGATGTATTGTAAACTTAACAGCTCAAATAGTATTACAGATTCATATGATCCCATTACCAGGAGGCACTGCCACAGAACTGACCCGCCAACAATGAGGAATTTGCCTGGTCCAGGGAAGTTTTGAAGCATTGTCAGAGGGACAGAACTGCTGGAGAGCATTATAATCAGAGAGTGAATACTGAGGTAGCGCCTCATTGTAAGAGGGTCAGAACTAAGGAAGTGCCTCACATTTATAGGGTCTCTAATGAGGTAATGCAGCAGTACCAGAGTGTCAGAACTGTTGGGGTGCATTATTGTGAGACGCTCAATACTGAGATAGTGTCTATTTCTCAAGGGGTTAGACTTGTGGGAGTGCCAGAAGACTGCAGCGCTGTGACAATGTCAGACTGAGGCACTCCCTCGCTGTCAGATAGTCAGTCCTGTCAGAGCTTCAGTACTGAAGCAGTGCCTCATTGTCAAATGGTCCGCACTGAGGTATTGCAGCAGTGTCAGTGGGTCAGAACTGTGGGAGTGTGTCAGTCATAGGGTCAAGACTGAGGCTGAGCCTTATTCAAATTCTTATTGGGGGAGTGATACAGAACTAAATTACATAATTTTTAAAAATGAGGCGTCGGCTGAATGTGATCCTCTGACAATTGTGCACTCCTTCAGTACTGACACTACAACATCGAGGGACAGCCTCAAACGGACCCTCTGACAATGAGGCATTCTCTCCGGCCAACAATCTTTAATTGTAAACTAATCTGTAATACTATTTGACCTGTTAATTTACAATACATCCCGAGTCTTCTGTAGAATACGCAGTTGCTCCCCCTCTGGTTCTGTCTCTGAGTACGCGAAGCTGCTTTCTTTCTCCCTGCCCCAAAAAAATAACCCTACCCCAAACCTTAACCCGATATTCAGCCCTAACGCTGACCCTTGCGTTAGGTCTGAGCCTAACCTCAGGCCAAACCCTAATCCTAACCTTCGCCTCAGGCCGAACACAAACCATAACCCTCAGCTCCAGTGCTGACCCGAACCTCACCTCTAACGCTAGCCTCAGGCCTTCACAAAAGCCCTCAAAAACCGAGCCCCCTGTAAATATACCCTTCGAAGCCCATTTCAATAACCCGTAAAACGCGGAGCTCACAGTAAATAACCCCTAAAACACAGAGCCCCATTTAACCTAATATTAAAAATAAAGCCCCCTGTAATTATACCCTGAGATACACGGACCCCTTTAAACACACATAACCCAGGAAGTAGAAGGTAAACAAAGGACTCCGTCTATATAAATCCGAAAACACTGAGCACCTGTAATGACACCCCACACTCAGCCCACCTGTAAATTATCCGTAAGACAGGGCCCCTTCCAAATTAACTTTGAAAAGATAGACGTACCGATAAATAACAGTCCCCGATAAATAAACCCGAAGACAGAGACGTCTTTCAGTAACCTGTAAAATATGGATCACCATAAATAATCCCTAATACACAGAGCATCGTGTACAGATACCCTAAAACACAGACATCCCTGTAAATGAACTCTGAAACACACAGCCTCCTGTGTATATTCTCCGTCGCAGAGTCTCATTTGAAAATATACTAAAAACAGAGCCCCCTGCCAATACACCCTTAAAAACAGAGACACCTTTATATATAATCGAAGAAAGGTCCCTCAGGAAATAAAATGTGAAAGACACAGCCCTCAGTGAGAAAACATAAAAGAACGAGTCCCCTCTAAGTAAAATATAAAATATAGAGCTCCCAGTACATAAACCCTGAAACAGTGCCCCCTGCAAATCCTCCCTAAAACTAAGCATCCTGCAATTAAACTCTCAGAGGCGACCCTAAAACACAGAGCCTCCAATTAATAAAGCCTAAAACAGAAGCCCACTGTAAATCAACACGAAATAAGACAACCCCCACTACAGCACGGCGAATTGCTCACATGGAGATAGTACAGCATAGTCTGAGGCAATGCCTCTTTGAAAAAGAGTCAGTAATGGGGAGGTGTAGTGTCGGAAGATGGTCATTGTTGAGGTAGCGCCTCATTGTACTCGGGTCAGGACTGAGGGAGCGCCTCATTATACTAGGGTCAGGATTGAGGGAGCACCTCATTGTTAGCGGGTCAGGAGTGAGGGAGCGCCTCATTGTCAGTGTTTCAGGACTGAGGGAGAGCCTCATTGTACTCGGGTAAGGACTGAGGGAGCGCCTTATTGTCAGCAGGTCAGGACTGAGGGAGTGCCTCATTGGTCTGGGGTCAGGAGTGAGGTGGCGCCTCATTGTCAGCGGGTCAGGGCTGAGTGAGCGCCTCATTGTCAGCAGGTCAGGACTGAGGGAGAGCTTAATTGT
>NW_025970259.1:0-12574 GCF_021869965.1 Rhincodon typus | reverse complement strand
AGGTGTAGCACTTCCTGCGGTTGCAGGGAAAAGTGCTGGGTGTGGTGGGGCTGGAGGGGAGTGTGGAGCGGACAAGGGAGTCACGGAGAGAGTGGTCCCTCCGGAAAGCAGATAAGGGTGGGGAGGGAAAAATGTCTTTGGTGGTGGGGTCGGATTGCAGATGGCGGAAGTGTCGGAGGATGATGCGTTGGATCCGGAGGTTGGTGAGGTGGTACGTGAGGACGAGGGGGATTCTGTTTTGGTTGTTATTGTGGGGAGGGGGTGTGAGGGATGAGTTGCGGGAAATGCGGGAGACACGCTCGAGGGCGTTCTCGACCACTGAGGGGGGGAAGTTGCGGTCCTTGAAAAACGAGGACATCTGAGATGTACGGGAGTGGAATGCCTCATCCTGGGAGCAGATGCAGTGGAGGCGAAGGAATTGGGAATAGGGGATGGCATTTTTGCAGGAAGGTGGGTGGGAGGAGGTGTATTCTAGGTAGCCGTGGGTTTCGGTGGGCTTGAAATGGATATCAGTTTCTAGGTGGTTGCCCAAGATGGAGACAGAGAGGTCCAGGAAGGTGAGAGAGGTGTTAGAGATGGTCCAGGTGAACTTAAGGTTGGGGTGGAAGGTTTGGTGAAGTGGATGAACTGTTCGAGCTCCTCATGGGAGCATGAGGCGGCGCCGATACAGTCATCAATGTAACGGAGGAAGAGGTGAGGTTTAGGGCCAGTGTAGGTACGGAAGAGGGATTGTTCCACGTAACCTACAAAGAGGCAGGCATAGCTTGGGCCCATGCGGGTACCCATGGCCACCCCCTTTGTCTGTAGGAAGTGGGAGGAATTGAAAGAGAAGTTGTTGAGGGTGAGGACGAGTTCGGCTAAGCGGATGAGGGTGTCAGTGGAGGGGGACTGGTCGGGCCTGCGGGACAGGAAGAAGCGGAGGGCCTTTAGGCCATCTGTATGGGGAATGCAGGTGTATAGGGACTGGACGTCCATGGTAAAAATGAGGTGTTGGGGACCGGGGAATTAGAAGTTCTGGAGGAGGTGGAGGGCGTGGGTGGTGTCACGGACATAGGTAGGGAGTTCCTGGACCAAGGGGGAGAAAAGGGAGCCCAGATTAGGTACAGATAAGTTTGGTGGGGCAGGAGCAGGCGGAGACAATGGGTCGACCAGGGCAGTCAGGTTTGTGGATTTTGGGAAGGAGACAGAAGCCGGCGGTGCGGGGTTGGGGAACGATGAGGTTGGAGGCTGTGGGTGGGAGGTCACCTGAGGGGATGAGGTTGTGGATGGTTTGGGAGATGATGGTTTGGTGGTCAGGGGTGGGGTCATGATCAAGGGGGCGGTAGGAGGTGGTGTCGGAGAGTTGGCGTCTGGCCTCGGCGATGTGGAGGCCAGTGTGCCATACTACAACTGCGCCTCCCTTGTCCGCGGGTTTTATGGTGAGGTTGGGATTGGAGCGGAGGGAGCGGAGGGCTGCACATTCTGCGGGGGGGAGGTTGGAGTGGGTGAGAGGGGTGGAGAGGTTGAGGCGATTGATGTCTCGACGGCAGTTGGAGATGAAGAGATTGAGGGAGGGTAGGAGGCCTTGGGATGGTGTCCAGGAGGAGGGGGATGTGTTGGAGGCGGGAGAAGGGGTCAGTAGGGGGAGGGTTAGGCTCACGGTTAAAGACGTAAGCGTGGTGGCGGAAAAACTGCTCAATGACCAAACGTGACCGGTATTCGTTGATATGTGGGTGGAGGGGGACAAAGGTGAGCCCTTTACTGAGGACCGACCGTTCGTCCTCAGTGAGGGGGAGGTCTGGGGGGGATGGTGAAGACTCTGCAGGGCTGGGTGCTACTGTCTCCCCTGGAGCTGCTGGCTGTGGAGGCGGTGGGTGGAGTTGCGTCGGTGTCGGCAGTGGGTGGAGTTGCGTTGGCTGTGGTGGACGGAGTTGCGTTGGTGTCAGCAGTGGGCGGAGTTGCATCGGCGTCAGCAGTGGGCGGAGCAGGGTAGGCGGCGGCAGCAGCGGTGTCGGTAGGTGCGTCGTCAGTGACTATGGTGTTGGCCTCGGAAATGGAGCCGGTGGCATCAGCAGCGGTGTTGATGGCGTTCGCTGTACCGGAAGTGGTGTACCCGGCAGCGGGGGTTGTGATGTCATTCGTGGGTGCTCCGACAGTGGCCACATGGCCAATGGCGGCGGGCACATTGTGGGGAAGGTCCTGGGTGGGGTTGGGGATTTGGGAGGTGGAGTAGGCCCGTTTTGGGTGGTAGGCACCAGTAAGTTTATTGTACTTACGGTTTTTTGTGTCCAATAAAGCTGATGAGAATTGAGAGTTCAGGTTGTGGATCCTACAAAGAATAAAAAACAGGAGAGGTCCTTTGCAGGTCTGGGAGAGGGAGGCTCTGAGCTGGGGTAGGCTTGATTGTAGTGCCCGGAGATGCCGGCGCATCGCTGCGAGTGTGTGTTTCAGGAGTCGCAGGGAGAAACATTTTTGAAGGATCGCAATGTTCTGAATGTAGACATTGTTGCGGTTGGGGCCAAATTGGGAAGGCCTGAATGTGGACTGTAGTCCATTGGGGATGATCTGGTTCCATAGGCAGGTACTAAGAAAGGTGATGTGGCTGTAGTACCTGGTTTGCTTCAGGACGTGGTCGAGCAGTTTCAAGGCCCAAGAGATTACGAGAGAGTTGCAGTGGGAGAGAGATCCACTGAGGTTTTTCCAGAGGGAGGAGGGTAACTTCTTCAGGGTAGGCATCCTTAGAACAGGCTTCACAGTAGGATTAAAATTGTTTCAGAGATAGTAGGAACTGCAGATGCTGGAGAATCTGCGATAACAAGGTGGAGAGCTGGACGAACACAGCAGGCCTAGCAGCATCAGAGGAGCAGGAAGGCTGACGTTTCGGGCCTAGACCCTTCTTCAGAAATGGGGGAGGGGAAGGGGGTTCTGAAATAATAGGGAGAGAGGGGGAGGCAGATAGAAGATGGATAGAGGAGAAGATAGGTGGACAGGAGACACACCTTCTTTGTGTGCAGCTTGCAGACCCACAGCAGACTGAGTTACAACATTGCATACCACCCAGAGAGCTCTTAAAAGGGTGAACTTTCTTAAAGGCAAGGTACATTTATAACTTGGCACCAGGAGACACTGGGGTCAGGGTGAGGGAGGGGGTTTAAATAGATTAGAAAAGGTAGAAGGAGGAGCACTCCTGTTCCACAAGCTTCAGGTGCATTTTGGTAACCCTGACCCTTGTTGGTTAGATGCCACCACCTTGGATCTCATTCTCCTACATGCAGTCTGTAACAGCCCCATGCTAAACAATCTTATGCACGGGCCTTTTGTAGCAATGGATGTCGTATTTCTGAATCACAACGTATATGTGCTTCTTGCCTATCCTATCAGAGGATTAAGGGGCCACTGACGAGCCAAGGGCACTGTCCAGGCTGACTTCCTTTGTCTGTGTCACACAAGGGCAACGAGAGAAAGGATGACAAAATGTCAAGTGCAGAGAAGATTAAAGATGACACAGAACCAAGTCTAAAGTAGCACTGATGAGTAGAAGACACAAATGCTTGATTGCAATTTGAGGAAAACTGAGAAATTCAGACTGGAAGCTGCTCCAAAAGCTCCTCCTTCCAATTGGATTGTCTATACCCCAATGCTTCCAGTAAAACAGGATCTATTCTTTTTGGTTTCATGCTGGTTGTATGCTAATTCTGGCGATCCACGTAAATCTTAGCAGGCACTACAAGTTGTAGGCAATATCACATACACGTAGCAAATATATTTAGCACAGATCCATGGTACAGATAAAACAAATCTGGTCTGTTGGGAATAACCTTTTGCCATTTCTCTGGATACAGAGGCAAAGCATTCACTTTCAGCAATGCACGTGGTAAAGATGTGGACTGCACAAGATTAGAACAACATCAATCTAACTAACACATAGCTCCTGAATCAATCTTAGTTATTGTGTATCATGTTGGTTGTGGAATACACTGCTGATTATTGAGATGGTGTTTTATTAAACCTTTGCATTAAAAGAGAGTGGAAAGTAAGTTAACTAAAATGACATACAGAATTGAGTGCTTTGCTATAGCTTCTGTTTTCAGCTCTGCTGGACATTCTACAGGATTTGGAAGAATAACTTTCGAATCTAAACAATTGTCATTGCCTTTCAGCAAATGCAACCTTTTGTTACCTTAGTACTGCAGGAAACGACTAATGCAATGAGCTTCCCTGACAATTAATAGCTCTGCTCCCTTCAGGGCACGCAAGCTGTTGCCATGGCGCATGGCTCCTGCTCATCACCAGCCTGATATGCACTAGTGCAGAATTTATGTTCTTTCAGCATTTCGGTGATTGTGTCCCAGTACTTCCATTTGAATGATGGACAAGAATTCCACATTGACGGATGAATGGACATTACCAACTGAGACACCCCAGAAAGAAGCAGATTACGCCAAGGATTCAGATACCACACTGCATAGAACACAATCAAGTGTGAAGCATACAAGTAGCCGACCTACTGTTGCATCTAAATGCACAAAAGGTTATACCTTGCAAAACGATAAAATAGCCACGTTGACAATGAGCTTTTTCATATCTACATTGAACAAGCAGGGAGTAAGGGGATAAAGATTACAACAGTGCTGCAGGAACCAGTGGAATCTATTGATGAGCCATGTCAAAGTAGCCTTTGGTGGACCGAAATTAATTTGCCAATTTGTAATTACACTTGGTTGGGTAGGGGAACAGTTTTTAACAGAAGGCTCGGCAAATTGAAAAAGCGTTTCCTGTTGCTTTCATCACTTTCAGAAACAAAATGCTGGTCAATACATTAACAGTAGGATTGTCAACATAAGACCCTAGCAACTGTATCTAAGGCAATAAAGAGAGATATTTATCCTCGTAACTTTCATTGTCAAATAACCATTTGATGATTTTTTTTCTGCATTGACACAGATGACGGGGCACCAAGTGCCAACGAGAGTGGGCCAGCAGGAGCATTTGTCAGCCTCAGCTTGCCATCATAGTCAGGAGAAAGCAGAATGCATGCTTCTTTTTAATTCAGTTCATTTTGCACAGGTAGGCACCCACATTCAATGCTCATTTCAGATAGATGGGGGAAAAAAAAAATGAAACGATGAATAAGCAAACAAATCTAGAACAATATTGTCCTCTCCTGATTTCAGTCAATCTGCAATATTTTGATAGGTTTTCGCACATGTTGGTTTTAGAGTTGGTGGTTTCAGAGTTGGAGGAAGACCGTAAATGAAACGTTGTAGTCAACTGTCAGTCAGCTCCCACAGAGTATCCAAGACATGGTCACAGAACAGGGGTAAAGACCTTTTGCTCACAGTCATACAGCACAGAAACAGACCAATTCGTCCAACTCGTCCACGCGATATCGCAATCTGACCTAGTCCCATTTGCCAGCATTTGGCCCATATTCCTCTAAACCTTTCCTACTCATACACCCATCCAGATGTATTTTAAATGTTGTAATTGTACCAGCCTCAATCACTTCCACTGGCAGCGTGTTCCATACATGCACCACCCTCTGCATGAGAAAGCTACCCTTCGGGTCCTTTCTAAATCTTACCCCTCTCACCTTAAACCTACGCCCTCTAGTTTTGGATTCCCTCACCCTAGGAAAAAGGACTTCGCTATTCACTCTATCCACGCCCCTCACGATTTTGTAAACTTGCACAAGGTCATTCTTCAGCTTCCGATGCTCCAGGGAACGTCTTTCAACCAAGGATTCTCATTCTCTTTCTGTTTCCTTGACTGCAAATAGCACTGCGAGGTGACAATAAATTACCACTCAAATATGGTATTAACATATTTAAAATTCTTTCTGCCCCGGTTTAAAGCACACAAAATTGGAGTCACTTTCCACTTAGTGGAACTAAATCTATAGCAACGTGCAGGGTTTGGGGAACACTTGCAGTGTTTGATCAATGACCTGAACCTTTCTACACCTAAGCATCTGCTCTGGGCAATCTCATTTTGTTCTGGTCCATTGCAAGTCGATACTCAACTCCAACCATAGTTGGGAACATGCTTGCCTCCTGATTCCATTCCTATTCAAGTGCATATTGTAACAGGCCACAATTTAAAGAGACGCACTGCTGTGACCTGGGAATTTAAATTACTTCAATTTCTTTGACAAAAATGCTCCACTTAAGCACCATTTTAGTTCTCTGTTGGAATTGATTTCCAGAATTTTGATGCAGTGACAGTGAAGGAATGGTGACGTAATTTCAAGCGAAGACTTGAAACACTGTAGGGACCTTTTTTGCACACTGCAGTATTCATGCTTCAACATACACCCAAAACACTCCCATAACCACGACACTGAATGTGTCACTTCATTTACAAAGGTGGCAAAACGGTAGTCAGGTCAACCCTCACCTGCTGCACACTGTCCATAACATCATTAAGCCCTAGCAATGAAGCTCACAGTCTGCATTTCTTCAGAAGGCGATGTTTGCTCAAGTTAAAAGTGACAGTTACTCAATTATCATCTGCAGTCAGGAGACTATTTTCAGTCTAAGTCTCGTAAACACTTGACATTTTCCCTCTTTCTCTGTCACTCTATTTTCATCCTTTCCCATCAATGGCCAAGTTGAACCTGATGCATCTGGTTCTCCATCTTGCCATAAATCACACATGCACTTTGTAAATTAATAATCTCACTGAACATTATACGTTTGGCAAGATGTCTGCTTTTGAAAACCATATAGATGGTAAGAGACTTGTGCCCAAGCCGAACTTGAAATTTCAGCTTCTGGAATGTTGCTTCAGACTGAATTGTAATATTAGTTTTGCAGTCTAATTTCTCTTTCTCCCCCAGTTGCTTGAAAAACCACACCTACGTATTGCACCTGCACCTATGGCTATTGTAATTATGTACCAAGTTTCATCAAATTTGTTCCCTGAAGCAGTTACATAATCCAAACAAAACAATTCCTCATCATCTGCCTTGGCAATTTTGAAGAAGACAAGATTTCAGTTTTTAAAACCCCGTTCCATGACAGAACCAAAATGATATAACCCAATCGTATACAGTGGGAGAGTTTGAAATGTTTCATTTATAATTGGGTAAAGACCTTTGGACTTAGAAATAAGAGTAGGCCATTTGGTCCATTGAGCCTGTTGTGCCATTCAATAAGATCACAGCCAATCAGGTTGTGGTCTTAGCTCCATTTCTCTGTATATCTCTCCATAGTCCTTGACTCCCTCATCTATCAACAGTTTATCTAACATTGCCTTGAATAAATGCAATGGCATAGTCTCCATTACCTTCTGAGAAAGGAAGCCTTTTAAATAAGATTCCAGGTTCAACACTTGGATTATGTCAAGTTGGCTGACCCCGTTGGAGATTGTATAGAATTTACAGCATGGGAAAAAGACCATTTAGTCTAAGTGACGCATGTCAGTTCCACATGAAACTCCTTCCCTCTTCTTTATATATCCTTGTCAGCACATCCGCCTATGAACATACAAAATAGGAGCAGAAGTAGACAATTCAGCCACTTGGGCTTGTCTCACATTCAATGAAGTTATGGCTGATTGTATTTGCTTTGAATTCCACATTGCCATCTACACCTGAAAAGCCTTGATTCCACTGCCTGAAAAGAATGTGCCCACCTCTAGCTTAAAATATTCAAGGTCACCATCTTCTTCCACTAGAGAGAATTCCAAAGTCACACAACACTGTGAAAGAAGAAAAATTGGCCACCTCACCAAAGAGGAGAGACAGAGAACGCGATAGTCAGAGAACAAATGACCCAAGGGTTTCTCTTCTGATTTCTATCCTTTACATAAACATTTTTCCAATGTAGATTCTAGACCAAGATCAAATGCACAACTGTGAAATGCTCAGAAAACACTATGAGGTTGCCAATAAGTCTTTCAGAAGCCAAAGTCAACAGAGGTCCCTAGCTTAAATTGAGTTAGTGAGTCAAGAATGCTTCATATCCAAGTGTACACAGATGGGCAATTCTGAGGTGACACTCCTAGTGAGGAGTCACTCTCAGTGAAAGTTCACATGCACGCTGTTTTGCAATTATCACATGAAATGGCTGCAACATTATTAACCACTGCTCGGCTTTTTTTGTGTTGAGTGGTCAAGGCTTCCTCCACAGCAGATTTAGAATTTTTACAAAATGAAAAAAGGCCCTTCGTCCTATCATGTCTGTGCCAGTCACCAAGCACCTTTCTATTCTAACCCCATTTCCAGCACTTGTACTGTAGCCACATAAATATTTTCTAATCAACCCTTTACAGAGATGTTCTTAGACACCTCCAGAGCCGCTGGGATTTGAATTCAGACCTCCTGGCTCAGAAGTAGGGACACTATCCCTATGTCACAGGAACCCTGTAGCCTCGTATGCTATGACATTTCAAGGGCTCATCTTAAACTCCAAGGAGGAGTTTGAAGGTTTTGGACAATTCACTCCGATTTCTTCAAGTTAGTGTCAGAGGCAAGTCTTGAATGACATTCAGATATACCTAGGTTTTGATGTCACTTCCACTTCCACCTACGTCACCATCCCTGTACACACACCCACTCCTGAGACAGTCTCCACTCCAGCTCTACACCTAGCCCCAATCCCAAGCCCTGCTGGGGTATTCACCATCCTCATGGACCTCCCCCTCACTGAACATGAATGGTCAGTCCTCAGCAAAGTACTCACCTTCATTCCATTCACGTGTGGAACATTTAACTCTTTATCCATTGCTTCCTCATGCCTATTCCTTTGATCGGGAATCTAACCCACCCTCTGTCGACCCCTTCTCCTGCCTCCAACAAACCTCTAACTCCTGGACACCACTCCACGGCCTCCTATCCTCACCCGACCTCTTCATCTCCAACTGCTGTCTCACTCACTCCAATGTCTCCCCAACAGAACGCACAGCCCTCCGCTCCAATCACAACCTCACCAAACCCACAGATAATGGGGTGGGGGGTGGGAAGGTGCGGGCGCAGTAGTGGTCCGGCACACTGACCTCTACATTGCAGAGATCAGGTGCCAACTCTCTGACACCTCCTCCTACCGCCTCCCTTGATCACCAGGCCATCATCTCCATAACCTTATCACCTCAGGAGTCCTTCCACCCACAGCCTCCAAGCTCATTGTTCCCCAACCCCACCCTGCCCAGTTCTATCTCCTTCCCAAAATTCACAAACCTGACTGTTCCGGTTGACCCATTGGCTCTGCGCCACTGAACTCATCTCCGTGTACCTTGACGCTGTCTTTTCCCCCCAGCCAGGAACTCCCCACCTACTTTCGGGACACTACCCACGCCTTTCACCTCCTCCAGGACTTCCAATTCCCCAGCCCCCAAAACCAATCCCTGTACACTTGTAATCCCCATGCAGATGGCCAAGCAGCACACGAGAATGGAATTCTTCCTCTCCCGCAGGCCAAACCAGACCCCCTCCACCAACACCCTCATCCGCTTAATGGAACTTGTCCTTACCCTCAATGACTTTCCCTTTAACCCCTTCCACTTCCTACACCAAAAGGGGTGGCTATGGGCCAAGCTATGCCTGATTCTTCGTAGGGTACGTGGAACAGTCCCTCCTCCACTGTTACACCAGCACCATCCCTTATCTCTTCCTGCACTACATTGATGACTGTATCGGCGCTGCCTCATGCTCCCAAGAGGAGCTTGAACAGTTCATCAACTTTATTAACACCTTTCACCCCAACCTCAAATTCACCTGGACCATCTCCAATACCTCCTTCCCCTTCCTGGACCGCTCTGTCTCCATCTCTGGTAACCGCCTCAGCGCCGACATCTATTTCAAACCCACTGATTCCAACAGCTACCTGGACTACACCTCCTCTCATCAACCCTCCTGCAAGAATGCGATTCCCATATCCCAATTCCTCTGCCTCTGCCACATCTGCTCCCAAGATGGAGCATTCCATTCTCGGACATCCCAGATATCCTCCTACTCCAAGGACCGCAATTCCCCCCCTCAGTTGATTGAAAATGCCCTGACCCGCATCCCTTGCATTTCCCGCACTTCTTCCCTCAAAGCCCCTCCCCACCAACAAAAATAAGGACAGTGTCCCCCTGGTCTTCATGTACCACCCCACCAACCTCTGCATCCAGCACAACATCCTCCGCCAATTCCGCCACCTACAATCTGACTCCACCAAAGAGATACTTTCCTCCCCACCCCATTTGCCTTTCGTCAGGACCGCTCTCTCCGTGACTCCCTCATCCACTCCACACTCCCGACTAACCCCGCCACCCCTGGCACTATTCCCTGCAACCGCAGGAGGTGCTACACCTGCCCCTACACCTCCCCCCTCATCTCCATTCAAGGCCCCAGATAATCTTTCCATGTCCGACAGGGGTTCACCTGTACATCCTCCAACCTGGTCTACTGTATCCTTTGCTCCCGATGTGGTCTCCTCTACATCGGTGAGGCCAAACGTTAACTCAGTGACAGATTTGCGAAGCATCTGCGCTCTGTAAGCTATAATCAACACCACCTTCCGGTCACTAACCATTTTAACTCCCCCTCCCACTCCCTGGGTGACATGTCCATCCTGGGCCTCCTCCAGTGCCACAATGACACCACCCAAAAACTGGAGGAACAACACCTCATATTCCGCCTCGGGAGCCTACAGCCCAATGGCCTAAACATAGAATTCACCAGTTTCAAAATCTCCCCACCCCCAGTCTCATCCCATGTCCAACCCTCCCTCTCATCCCCGCCTCCTTGACCTAACACTACGTATCCACCTCCTTTCCCACCTATCTGCCCCACTCTTCCCACTGACCAATCCCCACCACTCCTACCTGCATCCACCTATCACCATCCCACTTAGTGCCCCCAACCCCCCCTCCCTCTCTTTCCCAGCTCCCTCCCCAGTCCTGAAGGAGGGTCTAGGCTTGAAACATCGACTTTCCTGCTCCTCTGATGCTGCCGGACCCGCTGTGTTCCTCCAGCTCCACACTGTATCAACCCTGACTCCAGCATCTGCAGTTCTTGCTGTCTCTGAGGGTTTTGGTGTTCTGTTTTGATCCATCTCAGTAGTTTATTGGGAAGTTGCCTGAACAGAGCACTGATAGCCCACAATGAAATCCTGCAAGCAATGTCACGTTATTCCAAGATGCTTGATCTTCTGTATTTCATGACAAAGTTTTACAACCCCAATTCACTTCTTTAATATACAGACATTCTTTAATACACAGTGGAGAAGGTCAATGGCTACAAGGACCCAAGCTGGAGCAATTAATTACACCAAAAACTACGAGGAAAAGCTAAACAAAAGGTGACTCACTTTAGGCGTTGTCTGCCATTCTATCACAAGAGGGAGCTCGGAAATTAACGAGCTCCATTGAACGGACAGTAACCACAGCAACCAGGCCAATACATTCCTAATTCCATCCTTTCATATGTCAGCATTGAAGTTATTGGATTAAACTACTGAACTGTTTATTTTCTGAACTGCTTCAAATGATTTCTAATTTCAAACTCAGAGTTAAAGTTTGAGGGGAGTGGGTGCGGAGGCATAATTGAAGAGAATACAAGCAGCACAGGGTCTCTGCGTGGTGATTAAATACCTCCCAAACAGATACTGAACACAGCAAGGAAGAGAACGATACACAACCAGCACAGAACTGAGAGAAGTTTCTCCAGGCGTGGTTTTGACAAAAGTAAAGATGCCCCAAACAATTGCTCATTACATCACCAAACAAAAAAAATCAGTACATGCCTCCTGCTAAACGAAACGACAAGTCCAATCATGCTCAAACTGAGATGTCTTTTTAAAAATTCAGGAGGGTTTGCATTTGTTAAAATTAATTTATAGCCATCCATGATTGGTGACTCCTTAGAACAGTTTACTTTTTTCTGTGTTATTGACAGAGGAATGATTTTTTAAAAAAAAATCAGCATTGTAGATACGACTTATAATGTGTTCCAGTAACTATTCCCTTGGGAGGAAGGATCAATGACCCAGGGGCATAGATTTAAGATAAGGGACAGGAGGTGTAGAGGGAATGTGAGGATTATTTTTCACTCAGCGGGTGGTGGGAATCTGCTTGGCAAAAGTACAAACCCTCATAAAATTTTAGTATTTAGATGCGCACTTGCGATGCCAAGGAATACAAGGCTACGGACTAAGGGCTGGAAAATGGGATTAGAATAGTTAGGTGGTTGTTTTTGTCAGGAACAGACTCAAATGGGCGGAAGGACCTTTTACTGTTCTATAGACCTCTAAGTCTCTATTTAGAAATATTATGCAGAGTTCTGGCAGTATTGTTGCTGCACTAATGTGCTGCGTGCAAAACAGTCAACGTACGCAATACTTTCCCAAACTATGTGAGCTATCAACCGTGCCACTGAGTCCCAGCACCTCAGCAGCTTTGTGCATAGTACAAGAGCTATTCTTAACACAAACTATCAGATTCTTGTGGGAGAGAAATTCGTCAGATTTTAAATGTATTTGATTTACTGAGAAACCTGTATGTCAGTTAAGAAGGGATAGCAGGAACTGCCGATGCTGGAGAATCTGAGATAACAAGGTGTAGAGCTTGATGAACACAGCAGGCCAAGCAGCATCAGAGGAGCAGGAAGGCT
>NW_025970258.1:0-12575 GCF_021869965.1 Rhincodon typus | reverse complement strand
CCTAGTTCTGAGGAAGGGTCACCAGACCCGAAACGTTAACTCTGATTCTTTCTTCACAGATGTTGCCAGACCTGCTGAGCTTTTCTAGCAACTTCTGTTTTTGTTCCTTAAACATTCAGTCTCTCCAATGTCAGTGCAATGGGTCATTACTATGTATCTGTGGTAAGGTGCACGTTAACAAATCATTAAGGTCCCTTTAAAAGCCTCTCCCACTCCTGCAACCACTCCACCTAGAGTATGGGAGCTAGCCTCCCATATCTAACTCACATACAACTTGCCAGAACTTTCAACACCACCCAATGTCTCCTTTACTGGAGATAAATTTATAATTCATTTAGAGGGTTCCTATAATTAATAGTTATATAACCTTGGGTGAGCTGGATCTTAGATCAGAACAAAATGATGCAAAATGAAAGTTTATTGTTTTTGGAAATGCTCTGTTTTATGTATTTTTCATTAGAAGCCAGAGTTTCAAATGGAAGTGGAAGACTTTGAAAGAAACTACTTCTCCAGTAAGAGGCCCTTTCTCTCCTGTGTGTGCTACTTTAGGTTTACTAATGAACGTATCAGCAGCAAATAAGGGATAGAATTGTCTGTGATTGGAAGAATCGTGAGAGCTCCAAAGTCTGGAATTAGGACAGGTCTGAAGCCTGAGGCTCAGAGTCAGGAGAGGCCCAAGGCTCAAGGCCTGAGACTTGAGGCTTGGATCCAGAAGCCATGCCATGAGGAACCTACGATATTTGTCTAGCTATTCATCATTCTTCCAGCACAATGCGTTTTCACCTTTTTTGTAAAATACCATTGGAGGCCTTCAGAACATCATTTTGTAAGCTTATTCTTCATGAGTGAGTTCTAATTTGGATGAAGGCTGATGTCCTTTTCATGTTTTCTTCTACCTTAATATTTTATCCATTATAATTCCGAATACTAAAAGGTCCACCCATCCACCTCTGACATGTAATCTCACTGATGTTGTTTGCACCTCTGTGGCTTCTCTAATTCAACCTGTTTGACTGTAAGTCAGCAGGTTTAATAAGCAGTACAGTAATCTCCTTCCTGACAATAAAATTGAAACCATTTGTTCGAGTAAAGGTCAAATTGTTTAATACTAACAGTCAATTACAGAATTAGAGTGAATTGCTGATCTATTTCTATTTATAACTTGATGTGCCTGAGACAGCATGTGAAATTTTACACATTCACAGTAAATTTGTGAGAATAAATAGCCTTCTTTTAAACTCACAAAAGCTTTCTTCTGAATTATTCAATTGGAATGTCCACTCCAGGAGCAAAAAAAGAAGCTTTGTGGCCTGCTGGGAGTATAGATGAAGCAATGTTAAACAACTGAGCCGCCATGCTTCTATAGTCCTAACAGGCTACAGGACTGTTTTCTCACTAGTGAGAGATGAATGGTGGTCGTTTAACCTGAGGGTTACCATACATCAGGTGAGAGGAAGAGAATCCTTCAGGGTAACCTCAGCTGGTGTGGAAATTGAACTTACACTTTTGGTGTCATGTTGTTTCGCAGACAAGCTATCTAGCCAACTGAGCTAACCAGCTTCTGTTTGTAATTATATACACATGTACATATTTCATATGCAACATGGTATCACACATACCAAGTGAAAAAATGGTAATCAGGTACAACCTATCCCTGGGTGACCATGTGGTAACTTCCTCAACAATGTTTAATAGCTTCATTCACTGTTGTATCATTGGCCTGCCTTTTGCTTTGTCCTCCTGAAAGATAGCATCTCTTAAGGTATTTCTTGCTGCTTATGAATTGATTTGTGAAGTGACAGAGTTGATGCAGCTTTTTAGTTATGTTACTCCTATCATTGTCGGTAATTAATAATTGCAATGTCACAAATCGTGACATAATTTTGCAGAAGGCTGCACAAAAACACCAAATAAAGTGGGTTTGTCAACATTTCCACTTGAATGTATTTCAATATTAAAGTCAGTCACTGATACTTTCATTCTCTGAACTGTAATGTGACACGTACAAGTGTCTGACGATAATTAATGTGCAAATAGCAGCTGTTCACACAATTGGGATTACCGAGCCCTGCCGTTTACTTTGAGCTCCATGCACATTTCAAGCAATTTTTGAGAAAATATTCACAGCATCTGGAGCATTAATTTCATATACAAAGTCTGAACTAGTTTAGCTTGTTCACTGCGAGTGGCATTCACTTGCACTCATGGTCCATGCTTTGCAAGCTTTCTATCCTTGGGAAGGGATCTAGGGCTGGATTACTTTGTTGAACAAGGATGTAAAGGTCTGAAAGAGTTAATGCTGAGGAGTATCTAGAGCACTATACGGTATGCTGATATCATATGACTTGAGGGAAGAACAACATTGAAGGACTAAGAGATAGCAGGAACTGCCGATGCTGGAATCAGGGATAACAGAGTGGAGCTGGATCAACACAGCAGGCCAGGCAGCATCAGAGGAGCAGGAAACTGATGTTTTGGGTCTGGACCCTTCTTCAGAATATGACAGACCCGAAACATTAGCTTTCCTGCTCCTTATTGAAGGACTAAGTCTAGCCATTGGGGATTCCCTCAGTCTCAGCAATATTGTCTGTCATGTTGCTGTAACTTGCACCTAATCATGGAATAAACAATATCTTTTTGAAGACAAGTATATTTTCTCATTAGACTGCTATGTGGTCCTACTCAATCACACCAGACCAAGCACAGCCTGTCAAGGTATTTGTACTCAACCTGTTCAACAATAGTCTTACACAACTCTGGGATAGGTGGGACTTGAACCCAGAGCCCCTGCTATAGAGACCAAGAAATTACCATTGTGCCACAAGAGCCCTAGAGCAAATCCTGCTGATCTCTACCAGAAAAGACAATGTTGGCAACAAACTCACCCCTTGGTGAGTGATATTATCGAGATCTCACATACTGTGTGCAGTTCTGGTCGCTCTGCTCTAGCAAGAAAATTATTAAGCAGGAGAGGGTTTAGAAGATATTTACCAGGATGTTGCTGGAAATGAAGGGTTTGAGTTAAAAGGAGAGGCTGGATTGGCTGGGACATTTTTCACTGGAGCGTAGGAGGTTGAGAGGTTTATAAATTCATGAAGGGTATAGATAAAGTGAACAGCAGGTATCTTTTCCCCAGGATGGGGGATTTCAAGACTAGGGGGCGTATTTTTAAGGTGAGAGAAGAAAGATTTGAAAAAGACATGGAGGACATTTTTTTTACACAGAGAGTGGTTCGTGCGTGGAATGAACTTCCAAACGATGCGGTAGGTGTGGATACAGTTACAACATTTAAAAGATGTTTAGATAAGTACATGAAAAAGAAAGGCTTGGAGGGATATGAGCCAGTGTAGGTAGGTGGGACTAGTTTAGTTTGGGATTATGATTGACATGGACTAGTTTTACCTGCTTCCATGCTGTATGACTGTATTACTCTATGAAAGGAAAAGATGCAGTATGGAGTGCAGGTATATAAATATATCCCTGCCTATAACACAAACACTGGCTAGACTGATGATTAAGATTGCAGTCATGCATTTTCTTTCCACTGTTGAGAAAATTTACTCTTCATTATTTTGAATGGCCAGCTTTCACAGACTGTCTACCCCTGACAAACTCTGAGGATACAATTGGGATCCCATCACAATTTTACCATTGTGTGATTGACAATGTATTGTCACATAGGGCTGAGGTCAATCAAAAACCAGAAAAAAAAATGTTATTTGTGTCTTTTTTTATTTACACTGGCCCTACAAGGAAATTTTGTGGTTTCTTTTGCCTCTTTGTCTTTACCATTCCCTCTGCTTCTCTCACAGTCTTCTCCAATAGTCAACTGTGTATTTGGGTGGTATGGTGGCCCAGTGGCTAGTATTGCTACCTCACTGTACCAGGGACCTGGTTTCAATTCTACCCTCAGGTGATCATCTCTGTGGCGTTTGCATGTTTTTCCCTGTCTCTGTGTGGCTTTCCTCTGGGTGCTCCAGTTTCCTCCCACAGTCCAAAGATGTGCAGGTTAGATGGATTGGCCGTGCTAAATTGCCCATAATGTCCAGGGATGTGTAGGCTAGGTAAATTAGTTATGGGAAATGCAGGATTACAGGGTATAGGATTGGGGGGCGGGTGGATCTGGGTGGGTAACTCCAGAGGGTTGGTGTGGACTCGATGGGCTGAATGGCCTGCTCCTGCACAGTAGGGATTCTATGATGTTATCCGTCAACTTGTGATGGTTGACAGCTTTGTGTCCCTGATTGTGATTTCCTTTTGTCCAAGTTCTCTTCCCCTCCTATTGGTCAAGTCCTGGATTCAGGCCAGTTCTGAAGAAGAGTCAGATTGGGCTCAAAACATTAACTCTGTTTCTCACTCCACAGGTGCTACCAGACCCGCTGAATTTCTCCAACATTTTCTGTATTTGTTTAGATTTCCAGCATGTGTAGCATTTTTCATTAACTCAGGCAGAAGATAGATATGATAATCTGAGTGGACCATCAGCATCGAGCAATCAAGATATTAGATAAGAGCCTCTATTTTACAGTCAAAACTGTATCTTCATAAGCTTTCAACTCTACTCCACAAAGGGAAGAAAGCACTTTGTTCAATTGAAAACAACTGTGTGTCTATATTTCTCCATGTGATGTGTATAGATTATAGAGTGGGGATTAATGAGATGATAATTTTACTTCATTCATGAATAAGATTTTCAGAACTGTCACTCTTGGTCTATGAAATATGCTTCTCTCATTAATAAAGCTGCCTATCTCATTGTGTATTTTTCTGTACTTCAGTTTACTTAGATAATTCTACAACTGGTTTCCTCAAACAAACTTAATTAAGTCTTACATCTTAATAATTATTTCAGACAATAGAAATGTGTGGAGGAAAAGAATTAACATAAATTTAAGGCAAGCTGTGCAAATAATTGTCAATCCACAAGTACACAACTAATAACTCAGTCAATTCCATTTAACAGGCAGGTGTATCATTAACGTCAAGTCTTAAGCACTGAACTTAGAACTTCACAGCATCAAAAACGCTTTTCATAACTGTATCAAGAATGCTGTTATTCACGTATGTCGACACTATACAGCCAATTACATAAATTTCTGCTCCTGCAGAGTGCATATCAAGCATCCAATCTGTTCTTTATACATGTTGTCATTAATTATACATATCTGTCATGTAGAATAAAGATTGATGAGGAGTTACAACACAAAACAAAAAGGGTCTTGGGCAAATCTGCAATTGGTTCCCAAAACCTGAGAGCAGAAGGTGAGGCCATTCGGCCTGTCGAACATTTACTGACTGTTAGAAAGAGTTTAGTACCATCTCTTCGATGTTCAGACTCTTGTAACTTGGCAGGTTAGGTCCATTCAAGCACGTGTCCAATTTTCTTTTGAAAGTTTCTGTGGAATCTGCTTCTCCAACTCTTCAAGTCGTGGACTCCAGATGTTGTAAAACCCCATAGTGGGCTGGCTGAGGAATCTCATTTCCTTCTGTTGTTTGTTTTATTCATTCACGGATTGTGGGCATCACTAGCTTGGTCAACACTTATTGACCATCCAGTACTTAAGAGTCAACAACATTGTTGTGAGCCTGGAGCGACATGCAGACCAGGCCAGGTAAAGACAGCAGTTTCCTTCCATAAAGGACACTAGTAAACCAGATAACCCCAACAATCAACAACAACTTCATGGTCACCATTAATTCCAGACTTTTATTAAATTCAAGTTTCACTATCTGTCATGGTGGGATTTGAACTCAGGTCCCAAGGACGTTAGCTGGGTGTCAGTATTAGCAGTCTAGTGATAATACTATTAGGCTGTCACCTCTCCCAAATTTCAAAATTTACAAATTACAATGAATTCATGACTTCTGTTTATTAACTTTTCAGAAGAATTAATTTCTCCTCACTCAGCTGATCTAAATCCCTCATAAATATTGAATCTGTCTATTACAACTCCTCTCCTTCCTTCTCTGCTATATGGAGAACATTCAAAACACCTCCAATCTCTCCACAGAAATGAGATCCCTTATCCCTGCTATAATCGTGGCAAACTCTTCTCTATGGATTTGACAACTTCCTGAAATTACACCCAGGGTCAGGCAGGTATGTTATAAATGCTGAGTATAACAGCATTTATTTTAAACATTCTATGCTCCATTTATAAAATCCCACACACCTTTGAGATTGTCTCACCAAGTCACCCTGCAATCTTCAAACATTACAAACACATATATATATAGTTTTTCAGGCCGTTTTGCACTTCTAACCCCTCCCTGTGTATCACTATTTTGTTCCCTTCCAAAGGACATCATTTCATTGAAGTAACGAAGACAATGGACTGAGCAATCTTCAACACTATGAAGCAATAGTGCTGGGGAAAAGATGTTGTTGTTGGAATTGTAATCCAGAGATGACAGGCTTAGGTTATAGGAAGAGATAGTAGGAACTGCCGATGCTGGAGTCTAAGAGTCACATTCTATCATCGCCTCCCCCTCTCCCTATTTATTTCAGAGCCCCATTCCCCTCCCCCATTTCTGAAGAAGGGTCCAGGCCCGAAGCATCAGCTTTCCTGCTCCTCTGGTGCTGCCTGGCCTGCAGTTTTCATCCAGCTCTACACCTTGTTATCTTAGGTTATAGGAATGTAGGTTCAAAACTCACCTTTAGCAGCTGACAAACGCTATGAAGGGGAGGTGATGGCCTAGTGGCATGATCACTGGATTGTTAATCCACAGACGCAGATATTGTTGTGAGAACCTGGGTTTGAAGCCTGCCATAGCAGATGGAATTTAAATTCAATAAAAACCTGCATTAAGAGTCTACTGAAGACCATGAAGTCATTGCTGATTGTCAGAAAAAAAAACACCATCTGGTTCACTAATGTCCTTTTGGGAGGGAAACTGCCATCCTTACCTGGTCTATTCAGCCTCTCCCAGTAGCTCAAAACCTCCAGCCCTGGCAACATCCTCGTAAATGTCTTCTGAACCCTTTCTATTTTCACAACATCCTTCCGATAGCAGGCAGACCAGAATTGCGCGCAATACTACAAAAGTTGCCCGAATCAATGTCTTGTACAGCCGTAACATGACCTCCCAACTCCTATACTCAATGCACTGACCAATAAAGGCAAGCGTAACAAATGCCTTCTTCACTATTCTATCTACCTGTGACTCCACTTTCAAGGAACTATGAGCCTGCACTCCAAGGTCTCTTTGTTCAGCAACACTCCCCAGGACCTTATCATTAAGTGTATAAGTCCTGCCCTGACTTGCCTTTTCAAAATGCAACACCTCACATTCATCTAAATTAAACTTCATCTGCCACTCCTTGTCCCATTGGCCCATCTGATCAAGGTCCCGTCGTACTCTGAGGTAACCTTCTTCGCTGTCCACTACACCTCCAATTTTAGTGTCATCTGCAAACTTACTAACCATACCTCCTATGTTCACATTCAAATCATTTATATAAATGACAAAAAGCAGTGGACCCAGCACCTATCCTAGTGGTACACCGCTGGTCACAGGCCTCCAGTCTGAAAGGCAGCTCTCCACTACCATCACCTTCTGTCTTCTACCTTTGAGTCAGTTCTGTATCCAAATGGCTAGTTATCCCTCTATTCTGTGTGATCTAAACTTGCTAACCAGTCTACCATGTGGAACCTTGTCGAACACCTTACTGAAATCCATATAGATCACATTCAACTCTCTGCTCTCATCAATAGTCTTTGGTACTAATTCAAAAAACTCAATCAAGTCAGTGAGATATGATTTCCCATGCACAAAACCATTTTGACTATGCCCAATCAGTCTTTGCCTTTCCAAATACATGTAATTCCTTTCCCTCAGGATTCCCTCCAACAACTTGCTCACCACTATGTTAGGCTGCCCGGTCTATCGTTCCCTGGTTTTTCCTTACCACCTTTCTTAAATAGTGGCACCATGTTAGCCAACATTAAACTGAATTTATTTCAATGCAAGAGGCCTAACAGGTAAGGCAGAAGAACTGAGGGCATGGTTGGGAACGTGGGATTGGGATATCATAGCAATTACAGAGACGTGACACAGGGATGGACAGGACTGGCAGCTTGACGTTCCAGGGTATTGATGCTATAGGCAGGATAGAAAGGGGGTGCAAGAGAAGAGGGAGAGTGGTGTTTTTGATTAAGGATAACATTACTGCTATACTTAGGGAGGATATTCCTGGGAATATGTCCAGGGAAGTTAATTGAGTGGAACTGAGAAACAAGAAAGGTATGATCAACTTATTGGGCTTGTGCTATAGACACCCCAACAGACAGCAGGAAATTGGGAAACAAATTTGTAAGGAGATCTCAGGTATCTGTGAGGATAATAGGGTGGCTATGGTGGGGGATTTTAATTTACCAAACATAGACTGGGACTGTCATAGTGTTAAGGGCTTGGACAGGCAGGAATTTGTTAAGTGGAGCAAGAACATTTTCTGATTCAGTGTGTGGATGTACCTACCAGAGAAGGTGCAAAACTTGACCTACTCTTGGGGATATAAGGCAGGGCAAGTGACTGAGGTGTCAGTGAAGGAGCACTTTGGGGCCAGTGACCATAATTCTATTTATTTTAAAATAGTGATAGAACAGGATAGACTGGATCTAAAAGTTAAAGTTCTAATTTGGAGGAAGGCCAATGTTGATGGTATTAGACAAGAACTTTCAAAAGTTGATTCAGGTCAGATATTTGCAGGTAAAGGCACGGCTGGAAATGGGAAGCCTTTAAAATGAGATAACGAGACAGAGACAGTATGTTTCTGTTAGGGTGAAGGGCAAGGCTGGTAGGTGTAGGAATGCTGGATGGCTAGAGAAAGTGAGGCTTTGATTAAGTGTGAAAAGGAAGCTTATATCAGGTATAGACAGCAGAGTTCAAGTGAATCACTAGAATAATATAAAGGCAGTAGGAGTATACTGAAGAGGGAAATTAGGAGCGAGAAAAGGGGGACATGAGATAGGACAAAAGGCTAACTAGGGATCAGATAGGGCCCCCTAAAGGCCACCAATGTGTGGAACTGCAGGAGATGGGGGAGATACAAAAAAAATATTTTGCACCAGTGTTTACTTTGGGGAAAGATATGGAAGATCGAGAACGTTGGGAAATAAATAGTGATATCTTGAAAAATGCAGAGGAGGAAGTGCTGGACATCTTAAAATATGTTGAGGTGGATAAATCCCTGGGACCTGATCAGGTGTAAACTAGAACTCTTGTTGGAAGCTAGGAAAGTGATTGCTGGGCCCCTTGCTGAGATAGTTGTCTCATCAATAGCCAGAGGTGAGGCCTAAATCCTGGAGAAGTCCCAGATAGTGGAGGCTGGCCTCCTAACCAGCTTTACTGGCCTGACTCCATCCTGCCTCTCACAGCAAAAGTTGCGTCTCAGGGAAATGCTCACTAAAAAAATTTCCTCACTTGAAATATCCACCTTTGTAACCAAAATCTAGCCTCAAATACTTAATGATGCAACATTCAAAGGGATAATGACTGGATTTAAAGTGTGACTTTAATAGCTTTAAAATGAGAACTCAACAGTGCATCACAAGTGTTAATTGCAGAAAGCATTCTGATCATTGACAGTGCACTTTCCTTCACTGAATTTTCTTCACCCAGAGAGTGGGGTAAGCCCGTAGAAATCACTACCACAGAAAGCAGCCAAGACCAAAATATTGTATAATCTCAAGGCGTTGGATATAGCACTGGCAGCTGAAGGGATCAAAGCAGGAATCGGCTATTGAGTTGGATGATCAGGCGTGATCATGATGAGTGATGGAACAGGTTCAAAGGGCCAAATTGCCTCCTCTAGCTCATATTTTTTATGTTTCTAAATGTTACTGAAGACTGGATTATTTGCCATGAATGCACAAGGAGAAAGTCACCCTTTAGACCCTGACTTGAAGATTTTTCTTTTCGCATGTGACATGTAAACACAGCTCATATGGACACTAATTACACAGCTGATTGTACTGATTTCAATCAGGAATACTTTTGGATGTTAGAGTTTTATAGACTGATGTGTTACATAAAAGGGATTCTCAATCTTTACATTCCTTACCCAGTAAAAGGCAGCTATGATAACAGGGTCAGAAATGTATAGGTGAGGAGCTCTCTCAGTCTTTCACCTCTATGGTTATAAAAATCCTTGCAGTTATGGACAAGGTGAGTATGGAGGGTGTATGAGGAAGAAGAGGAGGTGGACAATGTCAGATGCAGGTTCATCAAAGCATCAGGTTTCTTTCATTTCAATGTTTTGTATCTGACAATATCCTGTCAGAAGATGAGATCAGTACGCTCTCCTGTCAATCCTTCATACTGAGACTGATGTGCAAACTTATCTCATCAGCAAGCTGGTATAACCTTTACTCCTCCTCAAGTTCCCTGAGAAAATGTGACAGGTACAAAAACAAGTTCCTCCAGCACTCTACACCTTTCAAGAAAAAGGCAAAATAAACGCATTCAGAAGTCTATTAAGATCAGCTCAGATGTCCCTAAGTATCCACAACCCTCTGAAAGAGAGATTCATAACACCCTGAGTGAAAAACTCTCCTCATGTCACTCCCAAATGATGCAGACAAAGTAATGACCTCAAGACTCAGTACCCCTCATCAGTGCACAATGAAAGTAAATACTTTCAGAATGAGGTGTGACAACAGCAATCCTGAAATCATAGAATGAGGAAGTGCAGGAAGAGTCACCAATACAATCTATTCCATCTGTTTCTCTTGCCTCCTCTGTCTACAACATGAAAATAATCATTTTCCACCCCTTTGTCAGTTCTGAAGAACAGTCATATCGGACTCAAAACCTGAACTCTAGTTCTCTGTCCAAAGATGCTGCTGGGCCTGCTGAGTTTCTCCAGCACTTTCTATCTTTTTTCAGCACGGGAGGAGTCTGCTTGGTCCCTCTTGTGCATTTTGCCAGAAATTGTAGGCATTTTACAGACTTGAACATAGCTGAAAGGAGACAGGAAATTGAGGCTTTTTTGTCCTGCCCTCATCAGGATTGGGTTGAAAACTCTTGACGAGTACGAGATGAAAAGGATCAACTTCATGTCTCCTTTTAGCAATGCTAAAATTCTGTGCCATCAAGCAATTACTTTGTAGACTACAGGATCACAGTAAAGATACGTTCACACACAATAGAGTCTGACCTCGCGAGATAAACCCCGCGAGAAAAGCTCCTTCACAGACCAGTTCCACTATCTTTCATATTTCCAGAGTCCCTCGGTGAATTATCTATTGAACTAAGCAACAAGATTCAACGAAATGGAAAATAAAGCAAACAAAAATGTTAAAATTGCATAAGCCCTCAGAATGAGACAGCGATTTTTAGAAATAAAAGGTGACAAATCAGATGGCAAGGGGTGTTTGGAAAGCAACTTTCATATGGCCTCAAAATTAACATTTAAATAAAACATAATAAGGAAAAGAGAAAAGTCAGGAACATTGTGGGCTTCTTGAAAACTGAGAAGGAAAACAATATTGGAAATTAGGAATTGATTTATTGAGCAATTATTTCACCTCAGTATTTCAGACACTGAAATATAGATCAACATACCTGATATCACCAGGTAGTCATTATTGGAGTCAGTTCAGAGAATGTTCACTAGGATGATCCCTGGTATGGAGGGATTGTCTTACGAGCAGAGGCTAAACAGGTTGGGATTCTACACAATGGAGTTTAGAAGAATGAGAGGAGACCTCATTGAAACACAACGGATTCTTCTGATGAAGGGTCTAGGCCCAAAACGTCAGCCTCTCTGCTCCTATGATGCTGCTTGGCCTGCTGTGTTCATCCAGCCCTGCACCTTGTTGTCTCGGATTCTTAAGGGACTTGAGAGGTTGAATGCTGAGAGGATGTTACCCCTCATCCAAGGGTCTAGGACCACATGGCATAATCCCAGAATAAAGAGACAGCAAGTCAAGACTGAGATGAGGAGGAATTTCTTTTCTCAGACAGTCTGGACTCTGGAACTCCTTGCCACAGAGAGTTGTGGGGTCAGAGTGCTTGTGTACACTTGAGGCTGAGATTCTCGATCAGTTGTGGAATCAAAGTTTATGGGGAAAGGGCAGGGAAGTGGGCATTAGGAATATCAGATTAATCATCATTAAATAGCAAAGCAGAATCAAAGGCCTGAACAGCTTATCTTATTCCCACTTGTTATGGAAACTAACGTTGAATGACGGACGAGATTTCAATCAAAATTAAGATGCCCAAAAGCAAAACAACAGTGAACAAGAAAGAGAGATAGTAGGAACTGCAGATGCTGGAGAATCCGAGACAACAAGCTGCAGGGCTGGATGAACACAGCAGGCCAAGCAGCATCATAGGAGCAGAGAGGCTGACGTTTTGGGCCTAGACCCTTCATCAGAAAAGGGGGAGGGGAAGGGGGTTCTGAAATAAATAGGGAGAGAGTGGGAGGCGGATAGAAGAGGGATAGAGGAGAGGATAGGTGGAGAGGAAACAAACAGGTCGAAGAGGCGGGGATGGAGCCAGTAAAGGTGAGTATAGGTAGGGAGTTAGGAAGGGGATAGGTCAGTCCAGGGAGGACGGACAGGTCAAGGGGG
>NW_025970257.1:11814-12576 GCF_021869965.1 Rhincodon typus | reverse complement strand
TAACCTCCTCCAGCCCCTACACCCCCTCCCTATCTCTGTAAACTCCTGAGGCTCCTGTCACGCAGAGTTTGAACCCACGCACGCGGGGAATATGTTTCTCCCCCTCTGGAACGTCTCTGGAATCGCTGGAAAGACATATAATTGAGCTTCAAAGAGGCCTCTGTGGATACAGCCCGACCGACACCCGTATTAAAGTGGAGACAGACACGAGTTGGAATCAGGCCAGAGCTAAGGCGAAGACCTTTATTTGAGAGTGTGCAATCTTCCCGAGACACAGAGCATAGCAATATGTGACTGTAACAGCTACTCTCCAAACCCAGCGTCTCTCATTTTCCATCTCGGTAATTGATAATAATTATTATTGACAATCGCCCAAACTGCAGGGTATAAAACAGTGGAGCTTCGCACAGAGCCAGTCGTTGCCTGGGTTCGAGGAGCAAGAAAAATGTGAGTTATAGTCGGCATCGTACTCTCTATCGAGCATCTCTTCTTCCTCCGTTTATCCACGTTCGTGCTTCCATCAGGCTCTCCTGCAGCGGTAGTGCCCCTGCCTCTGAGCTAAGGGGTCCATGGCTCACGTCCCACCTGCTCCAGGGGTGTGTCAGGCCATCGCTGAGCAGTATATCTCAGGGACTTCACTTCATGTGGAGAGACTGGGAACGTGACCCTAAGAGCAGGAAAGGTTAAGGCGGGGGAGGGAGCGATTGAATGGGGGTGGGGGGGGTGGTGGCGTTGGGAATCCCACCCAGGGGCGAGGGGTAG
>NW_025970257.1:4763-11714 GCF_021869965.1 Rhincodon typus | reverse complement strand
TGGGGGGGGTGGTGGCGTTGGGAATCCCACCCAGGGGCGAGGGGTAGTGGGGAGGTGGTTTCGATCGAGTCGTCTCTTCCCAAGGGCTGGAGGGTCAGTCACTGGAGGGACACGGGTTGAGGAGAGTCAGGAAGAGGACCAGAGGAGGAGTGAGAGGAAGGGGGCAGAATTTGTTTTGTGGCTTGGTTGGGTGTTGTGATCTGCAAGTGAAAGGGAGCAGATTTAACAGGAACTTCCAAACTTAGGGGCTCGGTGAGATAGCGGAAAGAGGGAGAAGACTTGCAGGGATGTTTGGAGCTGGGGCAAGAGCAAGGGGCTGGGGGCACTGGGACCAACCAGATGGATTTTTCAGAGAGCTAGTACGGTGCCGATGGGAAGATTGGCCTCTCCCTGTGCTGGGTGGGGAGAGGGGGCTTTCTCACTCGATCCCACACTGTGAGGTGAGAGTGTGTACCTGGAGTTCCTCTGCCTAAGGTTCACTCTCCTGTTTGATCCACTGTCATATACCTCTCCTTAGCTCTCTGTCTCACTCTCTCTCTCCTTCTGTCTCTGTCTGTCTCTTTTTCTCAGAATCTCCTGTGCTCTCTCTCTGTCTGTTTCTCTCTCCCTGTCTCTGACTTGTTATCTCTCTCTATCTTTCCTTCTCTGTCTCACTCTCTCTCTCCTTCTGTTTCTGTCTCTATTTCTCAGAGTCTCCTGTGCTCTCTCTCTCTCTGTCTCTCTCCCTCTTTGTCTCTGACTTGTTCTATCTATCTTTCTGTCTCTGTCTCAATCTCTGTCTCTCCTTCTATCTCTGTCTGTCTCTATTTCGCAGAGTCTCCTGTGCTTTCTCTCTCTGTCTCTCTCTCTCCCTGTCTCTGACTTGTTTTCTCTCTCTCTCTATCTTTCCCTCTCTGTCTCACTCTCTCTCTCCTTCAGTCTCTGTTTCTCAGTCTCCTGTGCTCTCTCTCTCTCCCTGTCTCTGACTAGCTCTCTCTCTCTCTCTTTCCTTCTCTGTCTCACTCTCTCTCTCCTTCTGTCTCTGTCTGTCTCTATTTCTCAGTCTCCTGTGCTCTCTCTCTCTTTCTCTCTCCCTATCTATGACTTGCTCTCTCTCTCTCTCTCTCTCTTTCCCTCTCTGTCTGACTCTTCCTCTCCTGCCTGTCTGTATGTTTCTCTGTCTGTCTCTTTCTTCCTCTCTCTATATCACTCTCCCTCTCCTGTCTGCCTCTGTCTGTCTTTCTGTCTCTCTCTCTACATTTCTCTCTGTCTCTGTCTACATTTCTCTCTCTCTACCGCACTCCCCCACACCCCACCACCCAATCTCTCTCTCTCTCACTGTGTCACTCTGTCTCTCTCCCCCGGTCTCTGTCACTACCTTTCTCTCTGTCTCAGTCTCTGCCCCTCTCTCTCTCCCTCTCTCATGGTCATGCATTTTTTCTGTCTCTCTCTGCCTCCATCTCCCTTTTAAACAAAATCCGAAGAACTGCGGATGCTGTAAATCAGGAACAAAAACAGAAGTTGCTGGAAAAGCTCAGCAGGTCTCGTAGCATCTGTGAAGGGAAAACACATGGATTTTGTTCCATCTCCCTTTTGCTCAGTCTGTCTTTCCTTGTTTTACTCTCTCTCCCTCATTCTAATTTTCCTCTCTCTATTTCTGACTGTTTCTCTCTCTCGCTCTGTCACTCAGTCTCTAATCTCTCTCTCTCTCTCAGTCTCTTTAGAACTGACAAGAGTTTTTCAAAGTCACGGGCAGGACCTGGACAGAGTAGGTCACAAGAAACTGTTCCCGTTTCTAAGTGGAACAGAAACGAGAGGGGCACAGGTTGAAAATGATGTGCAAACGAAGCAAGGACGATGTGAGAGAAAACTTTCCCACCCAGCGAGTGATTAGGGTGAAGGATACACTGTCTGGAAATGAGGGGGGAGGCAGGTTTAATGGAGGCATTCAATTGGTTATTTGATTAGAAATGGTTTATGGGGATATGGAGAAATAGGCAGGAGATTGTGAATGGGTTAGTTTGAGAAATAGGACAGGCACGATGGGGCTGAATGGCCTCTGTCTGCACTGATACTGTAAATTATTCTCCTTCTCTTCACCCCCTTCTCTCTCTCGCTCCCTCTCTCCCAGTCTCCCTATCTCTCTCATTCTCCCTCTCTCTCTCTTCCCGCCCTCGCGTTCTCCCTCTCCCTTTTGTTCTCCCTCTCTCTCTCTTTCTCTCCCTCTCCCTCTCTCTCCCTCTCTCTCTCGCTCTCCCTCTCTCTCTCTCGTTCTCCCTCTCTCTCTCTCACCCCCTCTCCCTCCCTCTCTCTCTCTCTCCCTCCCCCTCTCTCTCTCCTCTCTCTCACTCTCCCCCACCTCTCTCGCTCTCCCTCTCTCTCTCTGTCCCTCTCTCTCTCCTCTCTCACTCTCCCTCTCTCTCTCTTGTTCTCCATCTCTCTCTCTCCACTCTCTTTCTCTCCTTCTCCCTCTCTCTCTCCCTCTCCCTCTGTCTCTCGTTCTCCCTCTCTCTCTCTCACCCCCTCTCCCTCCCTCTCCCTCTCTCTCTCTCTCTCTCACCCCTTCTCCCTCCCTCTCTCTCTCTCCCCCCTCTCTCTCCGCCTCTCTCCCTCTCCCCCTCTCTCTCTCCCTAGCTCCATCTCCCATTCAATCAACAATCTCTTTCCCTGCCCATTGCAGCATTTGGGAATTTGGCTTGTTTTGTCTGAAGCAAAGTTGGTGTAAAATTTGGGAGCTTGGGAACTTCTGAGGTGGCGGAGCTCCATCTTAATCAGTTGTTGGGTGATGGGGGGGGGGGGGGGTAGTTTAACGGATAGCGGGTAGAGACATTGACGCAGTCTGTGGGCAAACACACTGAGCTCAGGCTTCAGGTCTAGTTTGACCAATGTCTTCCTTGGAAGCCTGAAATTTAGCCGAACCGTCCATTTGAGGGTAACGGGGGGGGTGGTATCGTGAATTATTTTTGTCCCCTCCCTGCTGATAGACCTCTGGCAGGCCTCTCCTCGAGCAGCATTCTGGTAATAAAGACTTTACTTATTTCAGAATCCACAAGGCAGAGAGAAAACGTCCTCCAGAAACTCCCAAACATGAAGCTGACCCTGATCACCATGGCTCTTTCTATCACCCTGCTGGCTATTCTTATTGGTAAGCAGTGATATGGATCATTCGGATGAGCGGAGAGAGGGGGAGAGAGAGAGAGAGAGAGAGAGAGGGAGGGAGAGAATGATAGCAGCGATGCAGAGACAGACAAAGAAGGACGAGAAGTCGAAAGGGAATAGACAGAAGGAAACACAGAAAGAAGACTCTCTTAGAGTCAAACGGGTCAAAGGGTTTGTGGGGAGCACTGATCCTATTGAAAGGCAGAGGGCCGAATGGCCTACTCATAGAGCCATAGACCTGTACAGCACAGAAAACAGACCCTTCGGCCCAACCTGTCCCTGCCGACCAGATATCCTACATTAACCTTGTCCCATTTGCCAGCATTTGGCCCATATCCCTCTAACCCCTTCCTATCCATGTCCCCATCCAGATGCCTTTTAAATGCTGTAATTGTACCAGCCTCCACCACTTCCTCTGGCAGCTCATTCCATACACGCACCACCCTCTGTGTGAAAAAGTTGCCCCTCAGGTCCCTTTTAAATCTTTTCCCTCTCACCTTAAACCTATGCCCCTCTAGTTCTGGACTCCCCTACCCTGGGGGAAAGACTTTGTCTATTTACCCTATCCATGCCCCTCATGATTTTATAAACCTCTATAAAGTCCCCCCACCACTTCCAACGCTCCAGGGAAAATAGCCCCAGTCTATTCAGCCTGTCCCTGTAGCTCAAACCCTCCAACCCTGGCAACATCCTTGTAAATCTTTTCTGAAAAACCTTTCAAATTTCACCACATCCTTCCTACAGCAGGAACGCCAGTCTTGAACACAGTATTCCAAAAGTGGCCCTAACCAATGTCCTGTACAGCCGCAACATGACCCTTCCAACTCCTATACTCAATGCACTGACCAATAAAGGCAAACGTACCAAACACCTTCTTCACCGCCCTGTCTACCTGCGACTCCACTTTCAAGGGTTTATGAGGCTGCACTCCAAGGTCTCTTTGTTCAGCAACACTCCCCAGGACCTTACCATTAAGTGTATAAGTCCTGTTCTGATTTGCCTTTCCAAAATGCAGCACCTCACATTTATCCATCTGCCACCCCTCACACCATTGGCCCAACTGATCAAGATCCTGTTGTACTCTGAGGTCACCTTCTTTGCTGGCCACTACAGCCTCCAATTTTGGTGTCGTCTGCAAACTTACTGACCAATTCTCCTATGTTCACATCCAAATCATTCATATAAATGACAAAAAGCAGTGTACCCAGCACCGATCCTTGTGGCACACCTACCCCTGCTCCTAATTTACATTTTGCTGAATGGGAGAGATGGTGGAGTAGGGAGAGCAGGAGATTTGGAAAGAAAGATAACAAAGATAAGGAGAAGCAGATCTGAAGGAGCATGGGGAGAGAGAAAGGTTGGGAAATTTAGAGAGAGGGAAATGGGACAGAAGGTGTGTGCATTGGGAAAGATTATGGAATGAGGAGAGAGAGAGAGACAGAGAGAGTGACACGGGAATGAGGAGATGTAGAAAGGACAAGAAGGCAACAGAAAAAGGAAATGATGAGATGAAGGGATGGATAGACAGAGATAGATAAATACAGCCTTATTGTTGAGTCTATTAAACAAATTTTATTTATTTAATAATGTTAATGATTTATATTAATTAACCAAGATAGTCTTACCTCAGGGTTAGTTAACCATGACCTCACAAGGATATTCAGAAAAGCTATACCAATCTGATAATCTTAGTCTAAACCTCAAGATTCAGAATTTGTATACGCTTCAGAAATGGTACAGTGCCCAGGACACGATTAGGCTTTAAAACTGTGACAGAACAGGCCTCAGGCTCCATACATGTGACAGAACAGGCCTCAGGCTCCATATATGTGACAAAACAGGCCTCAGGCCCCAAAACTGTGACAGAACAGGCCTCAGGCTCCATATATGTGACAGAACAGGCCTCAGGCCCCAAAACTGTGACAGAACAGGCCTCAGGCTCCTGAAATATGACAGATCCTCAGCCTCGAAAAATCACAGGCCCCTGGCTTCAATCTCCAGCACATACAGGCCCTAGGACCAGGCCTCATTCTGGCAAATTGTCCCATCAATAAACAGGGTATAAACAGGCACATTGTAGTAGTGCGCAAGGGAATAATATTCGATCAAGGATGTTCCTGTGTAGAAAGCACCGAAAGTCTGTCATTACCAATGGTTCTAACGAAGAATTCAATGTCATGTTCTTCTGGCTGAGCTCAGCCAGTAATTACAGGGGAATCTAACCTCAGAAACTGAGTGTAGAAGCAACTGCATTGGATGTTCTCCCCTCAGCAGTAAAACACAAACTGTGTGTGGTATTTCTGACAGGAAACATCCTTCAGCTGTTCAGGCAGATTTTGCTGGAGCAACCATTCAATTACATCCCGGGAGACATCGTCAGTGTGACAGAAATATTTCTCCACTTCAGACTGCTCACTCCCAGGACAGGGACAGCATGGGGTTGGATACAGAGTAAAGCCCCCTCTACACTGTCCCCCCATCAAACACTCCAAGGGCAGAGATAGCATGGGGTTAGATACAGAGTAAAGCTCCCTCTACCCTGTCCCCATCAAACACTCCCAGGACAGGGACAGCACAGGGTTAGAGACAGAATAAAGTTCCCTCTACACTGTCCCCATCAAACACTCCCAGGACAGGGACAGCACAGGGTTAGATACAGAGTAAAGCTCCCTCTACACTGTCCCCCCCATTCAAACACTCCCAGGACAGGGACAGCACAGGGTTAGAGACAGAGTAAAGCTCCCTCTACACTGTCCTCACTAACCGAGATGGCTGAGTCACTACCACATTGTTGCTGCGCCAGCCTTGTGTGCTATCGACCTCCCACATTGTAAAGGTGACCGCCCTTCAGCCCCGGTTTTGTTTTTGGCCGTGATAGCGCTTGCCGACGTTCTGAGGTGGGAAAGAGACATTGCTGGAAAAGTGCAGCCCTTCCTGTCTGCCTCCCGGTGACCCAGCCACGGATGTGAGCCTGAGGTCCACCCCTTGGGTAGGCCCAAGGCCCAGCCTGTTTTCCCTAGACGCTGCCCAGCTCCTTCCCCCGCCTTGACCGACACCCCCCCCACCAGCCTGCGTGGGGAGTCACTCAGTATCTCCGGGAATCTGCTGATAAGTGCCGCTGCTTTGCAGCCAAACGGTGTTTTCCACAACAGCGCATCCCGTCCGAACAGAAATTCGCCAAATCGTTATCCCCCTTCGAAAATTGGATTTCTTGCATCCCAGTCCTGACGAGTGTAAAAAAGGCACCAAAATCAGGTCTTCTTTAAACAAAGTGGCTCAGGGTTCGTTTCCTTCTGGTGGAGTTAACGTCGTGTGTCACCCCGCCCCCCCGGGAAGGAGTTACATAGAAATATAAACAGTTGTCAGAGAATGTGTTGCACTGCTGGTTGCGTTGGGGGTGAAGGGGGTGAGGGAAGGCGGCTGGGATTTTGGTGGTTGGGTGGGGGGCGGTGTGGTGTTGTTAATGATTAGTGTTATCAGACCTGTCCTTTCTCTGTCCCTCCCAGAGAGCACCCCAACACCGGGCCCGGCCTTGGTCAATGTGACGGCTCCCACAGCAGCAGCCTCGATGGTGGACCGTATTCTCGCGTTTCAGGACCACGTGCGCAACTGGGCCAATCAGCTCAGCGAGAAAACACGGTCTGCTTTCCAGAAACTTCAGGTGCAGGAGGTCAACAGGGTCATGAGGTGAGTCCGTCATTCCCTCCCTCCATTTCCACACTCAGTCCATCATTCCCTCCCTCCATTTCCACACTCAGTCCATTGTTCCCTCCCTCTGTTTTCACACTCAGTCCATCGTTCCCTCCCTCCATT
>NW_025970257.1:0-4753 GCF_021869965.1 Rhincodon typus | reverse complement strand
TCCCTCCCTCTGTTTTCACACTCAGTCCATCGTTCCCTCCCTCCATTTCCACACTCAGTCCAACATTCCCTCCCTCCATTTCCACGCTCAGTCCATCACTCCCTCCCTCCATTTCCACACTCAATCCATTATTCCCTCTATTTCCACACTCAGTCCATCATTCCCCCATTTCCACACTCATTCCATCATCCCCTCCCTCCATTTCCACACTCAGTCCATCAGCCCCTCCCTCCATTTCCACACTCAGTCCCATTAGTCCCTCCCTCCATTTCCACACCCAGTCCATCATTCCCTCCATTTCCACACTCAGTCCATCATTCCCTCCATTTCCACACTCAGTCCATCAGCCCCTCCCTCCATTTCCACACTCGGTGTTTCATTCCATCGCTCTGTTTCCACATTCAATCCATCACACTTTATCTCAATAGTCAGTCCATCTCTCGCAAGTTCCACACTCAGCCCTACTCTATCTCTTCACTTTCACACTCTGCCTATCTCTCTCTCTATCTCCGCACACTCTCTCACTCTCTGCAGTACCTCTCCCTCTCCATTCTCCACTACCCTGCCACCTCCCTCACCCCCCACCCCACGGCTACAGGCAGAGGAAACAATGTTTGTGTGTTTGTGAATCTCGGGGGGTGGGGGTTAGCTCTGAGTGGGGAGGGAGGGGTGGTGGATGGCAGGGGGTGGAGAGGGGGCAGTCCTACAGAGGGTCAGGCCAGTCTCACTGTTACGGATGAGAGACAATTCCCAGACAGTACTAACCCCTCCCTCAGGATCGTTCCTGGGATAACCACCCGACATTGCAGCAGGTACTCTCTGCTGCTGTGACTTTGGTACAGCAGGATGGATCAGATGGGACGAATGGCCATTCTGTGGCCCACAAATAGTTTGCAAACAACGTGAGCCCATTTTAAGAGGGGTCCGTGGGCGAATCCCTGTGACACTTGGAGTCTTGATTATCTACAAGATGGAAACACACATTTTCCCTGGAGGGAAAATCCCTAATTCTCAAAATTCGGGAGGAGGTTGCCATAGCGATGGCTGGGCTTTGGTGATTAACTGCATAAACTTACTCGAAACAGCGCTGACTCTCATCGCATTAACTCACGGCGCGCTGGGGACTCAACAGGTGAAACCAGACGCTGGTCATGTTGGGAGTTCGATCCCCAGGAATCGGATTGTACGGTCATCCCAGAAACCCGGGCTTGATGTTCCAGAGCCACGGGTTCAAATCCCACCCTATCAGTTCAATTCATTTAGAAATCTGGAATTGAAGGTCTGGCCCGCTCGGGAAATTCTTGAAGCCAAATAACTTTCGGATTCCCTTTGGGGAAGGAAGTCTACCATCCCTACCTGGTCTGGCCCTACATGTGACTTCAGATTCACAGTTGACTCTCTACTGGCCCCCACCCTGGGATGGCTTTGGGAATCCAGTTGGGAGCAAGATGTGGGAAATGGCTGATGAACTCTCCAGGTCCCACCAATAAACTAACGAGAAGAGAGGGGGGGGTTACGAAAGCGTGGTTAGTGACCTCTCTCCAATCCAAGACCCGACCCTGGGTTTGCGGGGAGCAGGCAAGAGGTTGGGAGAGGGGAGTGGGGGTCCTGAGCCTCTGCTCTCTCCTCAAAAAAAAAGGCTCTTGGCTCTGAGACAGTCTTTTGTGCGAACAATTCCGTTAAAACAATTTGTTACCCAGCTGCAGCCTGTCCCTTCAGTTTTGTGTGAAAGTGTTCCCATGGCTCAGTGTTCGATTTAAGGGGACTGTTGGAATTTTCTGTTTGTAAGTTCATGTTTCAGTAATGTCACAAACATGGCAGGGATATATCCTCACTCGCTGTCTCTTAGTGGCATTGTAATCCCAGGGGGAAGACTTTCCAACCCACTGTCTTAGATGGCCAATTAAAATGTTGAGTAGGGTCAATTATAAATGTCAAAACCAATAGATTTTGAATGAGGTGCATTCGGGGATCTGGAGTTCAGGAGGTCAGATGGAGTTAACATGCACGTGTGTGTGTGTGTGTGTGTGTGTGTCTGTATGTGTTTGTGTGGGTGGGTGTGTGTGTCTGTATGTGTTTGTGTGGGTGGGTGTGTGTGTGTGAGAGTCTGTGTGTGTGACAGTGCGTGTGTGTTTGTGTGTGTGTGTGTGTGTTTGTGTGTGTGGGTGTGTGTGTGTGACAGTGTGTGTGTGTGAGAGTCTGTGTGTGTGACAGTGCGTGTGTGTGTGTCTGTGTGGGTGGGTGTGTGAGTGTGAGTCTGCAAGAGAGTGAGTGTGAGAGAGAGAGTGAGTGTGAGAGAGAGGGAGTGTGTCTGCGAGAGTGTCTGTGTGTGAGAATCTGTGTGCGCATGTGTGTCTTTTTTATTCATCTGTGGGCCGTGGGTGTCGCTGTCTGGGCCCAGCATTTATTGCCCCGTCCCTAGTTGCCCCCCTTGAGAAGGTGGGGGTGAGCTGCCTTCTTGAACCGCTGCAGTCCATGTGCTGTAGGTTGACCCACAAAGCCCCCTTAGGGAGGGAATTCCAGGATTTTGACCCAGCGACACTGAAGGAACGGCGATATATTTCCAAGTCAGGATGGGGAGTGGCTCGGAGGGGAACGTGCAGGTCTGTGTGTGAGTGTATAGGAGTGTGTGGGATTGCAGGGGGTGGAGCAGGTTGGAGGGACTGAATGGACCTTAATGTGGATTGGATGGAGCTCTGTAACCTCACTCTGTCTCTCTCTCTCTCTCCGTTCCAGCTCCTGGTTCTCCTCCATCGGCAAGAATTTTGGAGGTTTCGGGAAGAAGGCTAAATGAAGGCTAGGAAAAGGGCGCGCGCGTTCCCCTCACCCACCCCCCAACCGTGCCCCTACCCCGTCCAACGTCCCCACACCCTCCCCCTCAACCTACCCCTCCCCGTCCCGCACCCGCTCCCTATCTCCCTCACCCTCTCCCTCTCCATCTCCGTCTCCAACCCCCTCCCCCTCCACCACCCCCTCCCCTGGCGTCGCACGCCGGGCACCCTCCCCCATCAGCCACCGCGCGCGACCCTTACCTCCTCTGTCCTCTCGGCCCCCGCCCCGCGCCACGCATTCCACCAGCAGCAATGCAGGGAGATCCCGGCCGCGCTCGCTGGAGAGCGCAGGTCTGACGGGACCCTCCTACAAAATCCGGGCTAAGCCCCAGAGGAAGAGTCCTTTTCACATTGTCCGCCTTCCATCTCGCACTGATGTCAAAATCGCACGCAACTGCCTCTACGGTTAAGTTACACCTTGCTCGCCTGGACAGACCAAACTGTGTTTCCCCTTTCTGTCTCCCCCGGCTCCCGAACCCTCCCAAACCCCCAGCTCTGGCTCTCGATGCCTCGCTCGCCAATCTTGTACGGTTTCTCTGCCCACTCTCAAACAAATCCATTAAAACAATTTGTTCAGCCCCAGCTGCTGCGTGTCCCTCCAGTTTGTGTCAAGCATTTCTCTCAGCTCAGTGCGTTCCTTTTCAGGGCCTGTCTGCTCCTAAATACCATGTTTTAACCGCGTCGCATGCTCGGTGGGAACGAGTCCTAACTCTCTCTGTCTTAGTAACATCGTAAACACTGCAGGAAGACCACCCAGCTCACTGTGTCTCAGTAACATCATAAACACTGCAGGAAGACCGCCCAGCTCACTGTGTCTTAGTAACATCGTAAACACTGCAAGTAGACCCCCCAGCTCACTGTGTCTCAGTAACATCATAAACACTGCAGGAAGACCGCCCAGCTCACTGTGTCTTAGTAACATCGTAAACACTGCAGGAGGGCTTCCCAGATCACGGTGTCTTAGTAACATCATAAACACTGCAGAAAAGCTCCTCAGATCACTGTGTCTTAGTTAGATCGTGAACACTTCAGGAGAACTCCCCAGCTCACTGTATCTTAGTAACGTCGTAAACACTGCAGGAAAACTCCCCAGCTCACTGTGTCTTAGTAACATCGTAAACACTGCAGCAAAACTCCCCAGCTCACTGTGTCTTAGTAACATCGTAAACACTGCAGGAAGACCCCCAGCTCACTGTGTTTTAGTAACATCGTAAACACTGCAAGTAGACCATCCAGCTCACTGTGTCTTAGTGATATCGTAAACACTGCAGCAAAACTCCCCAGCTCACTGTGTTTTAGTAACATCGTAAACACTGCAAGTAGACCATCCAGATCACTGTGTCTTATTGACATCGTAAACACTGCAGGAAAACTCCCCAGCTCACTGTGTCTTGTAACATCGTAAACACTGCAGGAAGGCTTCCCAGCTCACTGTGTCTTTGGGACATCGTAAACACTGCAGGAAGGCTCCCCAGCTCACTGTGTCTTAGTAACATCGTAAACACTGCCAGAACACTCCCCAGGTCACTGAGTCTTAGTAACATCGTAATCTCTGCACAAAATATCCCCAGCTCACTGTGTCTTAGTAACATCGTAAACACTGCAGGAAAACTCCCCAGCTCACTGTGTCTTAGTAACATCATAAACACTGCAGGAAGACCCCCAGCTCAATTCGTCTTAGTAACATCGTAAACACTGCAGGAAGGCTTCCCAGATCACTGTGTCTTAGTAACATCGTAAACACTGCAGGAAGACCCCCAGCTCACTGTGTCTTAGTGACATCGTAAACACTGCAGGAAGACCCCCAGCTCACTGTGACTTAGTAATATCATAAACACTGCAGGAACACTCCCCAGCTCACTGTGTCTTAGTAACATCGTAAACACTGCCAGAACACTGCCCAGCTCACTGTGACTTAGTAA
>NW_025970256.1:6341-12581 GCF_021869965.1 Rhincodon typus | reverse complement strand
AGGGTGTTGCACTGGAGAAAGAATATTCTTTGCCCCCTCTGCCTGTTGGACATTTGCTGAAATGTGAGTCAATCTCAAACAGACAGACCATGCTCCTTTCTTTCTACTTTCCATTTTATACATTGAGGTGGGAAGACTCACGTGTGAACATAGTAAACAGAGTCCTGACCCGAAACGTCAGCTTTCCTGTTGCTCTGATTCCTGCCTGGCCTGCTGTGTTCCCCCAACTCCACACTTTGTTATCGTTAAACCGACAGTCAATCTGCTTTTTAAACAGGAAGCCGCAAGGGCAGGTTTTCAACAATGTGCAGTGTATTTAGGAACTATTTTATTGAAAGTAAACCGGGTGTCCCACTGATGTGAGGAAGCATATAAAACAGATTATTTTGTATTCTTACATCTAGCTGTGTTGAAAAAGGACAGCAAAATTGAAGAAAATTTGCTTGCAACAGTTGTCTTTGAGTTGGGGTAAGCATTTCTGGCATCATGCCATTATTTCTGAAGCTTGACTTGTTTGATGCTGCGGGTAAAGACTCGGCCCAGTGTTTGGAAAGAAGTGCCTACTACCTTAAGGCCAACTCGCCTTCAAACAGGTACCACAATAGGCCTTGTCATTAGAAAATGTGGCAAGTGGAGTGTGGGAGCTACAGGGCATCCCAATGTAAGTGGACACTGTCACCTGTCTGACTGTGATTGTGGAAGATTAGTTGAGTGAAGACAATCACAGACTCTCTGGCAGGTCATATCCTGAGCAGAGGGACCCTAGGTCAGCCCACAGCAAAATCTCAAAAGAAAACCAAGCCTTTGCCAAATGGCTAAAACGTTCTTCAGGATCTGGGTCAGCAAGGCATTGTAGTTGCTCCCGGTGTGTGGGCTCAAGAAAGCAAAGGAGTACTGTGAGGCCTGACTTGAGTAAGAAAACTGGTAGGCCTGTATCCAGGAGATTGTACACCCTGGAAAGTCCACCTGCATGTGGGTTGGAGCTATTAAATTGCTTAGCAACATCAAATCAGAACAAATTAAAACAAATGTCTGGATGAATGGTCACTCAGTTCTCATGGAGCAGACTTATCAGTGGTTGTAGAATCTGTCTTTAACAAGATTGGCTCTGGACCCCAAACCTTATGTGTGCGCAAGACCTCAGACAGACTGAGAATGGGCTGCGACCATCTTTACCAATAACTACGAGAGATACAAGTTTAATTTTCTCCCCTTCGAGACAACTGTGCATGTGGAATATTAGTCATGTTCTAGATCCTCATTACATTACTCCAATGTGCTTTGGACAGTCTCTGCTGAAAGATTGGATGTCACTATTGTGATACAAAAACAGAAATTCCCACAAATACTCAGCAGGTCTGGCAGCATCTGTGGGGGGAAAACAGAGTTACCATTATGGGTCAGGTGACCCTTCTTTAGAACATCCTGTAGAAGGATCACTGGACCTGAAATGTCAGCTCTGCTTCTCTCTTCACAGATGTCACTCGACCTGCAAAGCTTTTCCAGCAGTTTTTATTTTTGTTTCTGATTTCCAGCATCTGCAGTCCCTTGCTTTTTGTTTAATCACTGTTGCTATCATCCTTTTTTAATCTCAATCTCTGATTTTTAATTGATCCCAGCTATCTTGTTCAAGGAATGAACAACTAATCTTGATCAATGAAAATCATATCAATGTCTCATATCTGAAAGTCAGTGAAGGCTATCAAATCTGACTTATCTGAATGATTCCTGAGGGAGTAAGGGGGGACTCCATTACAAACATTAAAATGTTCAGGGCGTTGGGTTTAACTTGAGCGTCTTAATATAGATCAAACCTCGTATTTAAATTCAGGTTATTTGAAATAACGTTGCATTCTTTCGGAGAAAGGGAAACCGAAACTTTCATAATTAGCCTATAAAATCCAGATCTTGTCTCTCGGCAGAATAACCGACTGAGGAAAGAGGTAAGTACCAAAAACTTCAGACTGTTCAGTTAATGTTTAAGTTGTAAAAGTATTGGAAAGGAGATGAGGAGACCTGTCTCTACTCAGCAATTTGTTAAAATCTGGAATGTACTGGCAGAAGGGATGTGGAACTCGATTCAACAACTTTACAAAATGAAAATAGGAAAATATTTTGTAAAGCAAGCAGAATGGCGGGAAAAGCAGGGGAATGGGATTTACTGAATAAATGTTTTAAAGAGACAGCATGAGAAGAAATAGGTCGAATCGGCTCTTCTAGTGCCTTTAATATGGTCAGTGTACAATCGTGTTATTGAATTGTGCAACGCAGTATATCTGCAGCAGTGTGTGATATTTTGTAAACTTAGTGGTAACGAAAGGAGAACAACAAAAACTAATACTGCCCCTTTGGGATTGAGCCAATTAAGAAACTTTAATGATCTTTGTGTGAGAGAATTGGAATCTTCAAGTGCATGAGACAGTTTAACACGATTTCTGAGAATTGGTGAACTTGGCCATGAGAAGCAAGAGAAATGGACAATTACAAATCAACAACAAATTGCTCAGCAGAGTGCAAGATTCCAAATTTAATTTCAGAGGTGAAATTAATACAGTGCTCCTCTATCAGGAAGGAAATGGCTGAACTGAGATCAGTTCCCGGAGACCAGTGGAATGTAAGTGTGAAGAACAATAAACTGATAGTTAGTCGGTGTGTTTAATCTCTGAGTTTCCCCAGCAATGACTATTTCTGTTTATTCAATTCGTCTTTGCAATGTTGACTTTGAGCTTTGTGCAGCTTGTAATGAGAGAATAACAGCTTGTCAGTTAGTTTTAGAGAGTGCCCAGTTCATTGAGAAATGCTTTCCACCTTATATTTTCTGATTGATGTGACCACATTTAAAATTGGATGTTGTACGTGGACAATATTGTAAGGACAACTCAATCTTTCCCAACATGTTCCCTGGAAAACGATTTCACTCTGTTGAAATGACATCGAGAGTGTTATGTAAAATTTGGGGCATTGTGCCCATGAATTCTAACAAGGGACAGGAATGAAGTCTAACAAAGAAGAATAAATATTTTTCACTGCAAATCGTGATTCTTAATTGTGATGTTTCAGAATTGTGAGTCATGGAGCATTGTGCAAACAAATGTCCAATAGCATGGGAAATATCACCTTCAATACTATCAAATCAGACCAGAGTGAAGAAGGTCTAGACCCGAAACGTCAGCCTTCCTGCCCCTCTGATGCTGCTTGACCTGCTGTGTTCATCCAGCTCTACACCTTGTTATCTCAGATTCTCCAGCATCTGCAGTTCCTACTATCCCAGAGATTCAAACATATTTTTATAAAGATAAGACAACTGAGACTGCTAGACACAATTAAAAAAAGCAAAATAGAAACATCAATGCACCATTTTGCACAGCATAGGGCATCTCAAGGAAGTTTACAGCCAATGTTTTAGAGGAGGAAATGTGCAGCCAACTTACGCACAGCAAATTCTCATTGTCCGTAATATGACAATGATAAAGTAATCCACATTTGTGATTGAAAGTTAAGTGTTAGTCAAGACACTGGGCAGAACTACCCTGCTGTTCTTTGATCTTTTACATCCAGCCAAGCAGATAAATAAAGCAGGAGCAAATTACTGCAGTTGGTGGAATCTGTGCAGAAAGCCAAAATTGCTGGAGATCACAGCAGGTCAGCCAGCATCCATGGAGAGGAAGCAAGCTAACGTTTCTAGCCTAGATGACTCTTTATCACAGCTCTGAACATGAGCTTGCTTTCTCTCCATGGATGTTACTGGACCTGCTGTGATCTCCAGCACTTTTTGTTTTCAGATAAATTAGGCCTCTGTTTAACTTCTGATGACTGTTGGCCGAGATTTTTGTGCGCAAGTCGCAAAGTAGGAATTGAATCCCAGACGTTTAGACTCGAGGCAAGAGTACTATCAAAGAATCTGCAGCTGACACAAAGCTCTTAAAATTCTGAATTTGTTTTTGAAAAGAAATCACAAAGTGCAAATTCAAACAGTTCTGCAAAAGAGCTGCTGAGTCGTGCTGTTGATGATTGAGGATTTGTTACAATGCCACGAACAACTTCTCAAAGTTGATACCATCATTTATGTTTGTGTCCATTTTTGGGGTGTGGGCACATTGCCATGTCATCCCGTGAGGATCGTTCTGTGTGAGCCTTGGATTGAGTGTAACATGGAGTTTTTTCACTCCTCAGGCATCAGAGTCAAACCAAATCTTCTCTTTACCTGATCTCCACAGGAGAGAGAGCTTTTCATCAAGTGAGAGACCCTGGCACCTTTTCAGAAAGGGGATAATAGTAGGAGCTCAACAGCAGAGACCAGCTTTTAAATGTTGCATCGTGTTGGGACCAAAATCTTTACTCAACGGAAGTGCCTTTTTCAGTGTAAGTGCCATTAATAAAGTTTGCTAATGAGCAATAACAATACGAGGGACTCAGCACAGAATTAAATTGTCTTCTTCTTCATTTTTTAAAAATTCTTTAGTTCAAGATCAAGTTTATAAATTCACCGGTTAGCATGGCATGTGCTCATGAAAGTAAGTGGGATGAAGAGGATGCACGTCATTTCGTTGAATCATGCTTTAAATGTTGCAATAGACCAAAGAACGGCAAGGTCTATGTGATGTACCATGGCACCCATGTCAACCATGTAGATACCATTCTGAAGTATGGTTTCAAACAATCCCCTGATGGCATGCTGGGCCGTGGAGTCTATGTCAGTCGGGATATTCGGAAAGCCTGCAGATATCCATTGAATACGCCTGAGAGTCAGAAGGTTGTGCTTAAATTAAGAGTTAATGTGGGTAAGGTCAAAACGATAAATTGTCAAGGGCACCCACTCCAGAAGACATGGCATGATCATGGTTATGATACTGCCTGGTGTCCTCCAAACTGTGGCATGGTACCAAGTGACCTGGAGGTGGATTGTATCTGGGATCCCAAGAGAATAAAAGTTGTTGGTAGAATTGATCAATCAGCTCAGCCAAATCCGTGGTACTTCCCTAATTGTTACTGAGCGGTATGCAAACTTCAGCTGCCTAAATGGGACAAGAATGGTGGGGTTGGGACGGGGAAGAAGGGAATGGAGGAAGTTTAGGGACGCTCTACCCTGATACGCTCCCTTGGGCTAGGGAGGGATGGTTCAACCAAGTTGTCACTCTGATAGGTGGCCTTTGGTGAACAACTGGGGATAACGGTTGACGTTCTATAATCACAGGGCAAGCTAAGCACTCATTGTAGAGAAGTTCTTGGAGACTCTCCTCCTGGCAATGTCATCAACACCATCAGAGCGCTGTTCTGATCCAATTCTCAGTGCCTTTCAGCTCCAGGAGTGGAGTCTCTAAAAACACAACCTGATTAGATTCACACCTGAAAAACGGCTATTGTCCCAAAAGCCTGGAGGTTCACCACCAGCAGTGAAGCAGACCTTTAAAATGGGAACTGAATCGGCTGGGGAGAAAAAACAGTTACAGTAAATTCAGAGACACAAGATGCAATATTGTTTTTGAAATACAATCTGTCAATGCAATCACTGTAACATTCTGTGTACAAATTGTTGGTGATTCGAAAAACATTGTTCTTTGCATTTATTGTGTTCAACTGAATAAAATCATTAGCTGTCTTTTTTTGTTGTCTTTCTAAAATTACTGGATGGGATGGATGCTGAAAAATTAATGCTTGTCGAACAATTTGGAAATGATCATTCTATAGACATGAAAAACACTGGAAGGGTGTTGCACTGGAGAAAGAATATTCTTTGCCCCCTCTGCCTGTTGGACATTTGCTGAAATGTGAGTCAATCTCAAACAGACAGACCATGCTCCTTTCTTTCTACTTTCCATTTTATACATTGAGGTGGGAAGACTCACGTGTGAACATAGTAAACAGAGTCCTGACCCGAAACGTCAGCTTTCCTGTTGCTCTGATTCCTGCCTGGCCTGCTGTGTTCCCCCAACTCCACACTTTGTTATCGTTAAACCGACAGTCAATCTGCTTTTTAAACAGGAAGCCGCAAGGGCAGGTTTTCAACAATGTGCAGTGTATTTAGGAACTATTTTATTGAAAGTAAACCGGGTGTCCCACTGATGTGAGGAAGCATATAAAACAGATTATTTTGTATTCTTACATCTAGCTGTGTTGAAAAAGGACAGCAAAATTGAAGAAAATTTGCTTGCAACAGTTGTCTTTGAGTTGGGGTAAGCATTTCTGGCATCATGCCATTATTTCTGAAGCTTGACTTGTTTGATGCTGCGGGTAAAGACT
>NW_025970256.1:0-6241 GCF_021869965.1 Rhincodon typus | reverse complement strand
AGGGTGTTGCACTGGAGAAAGAATATTCTTTGCCCCCTCTGCCTGTTGGACATTTGCTGAAATGTGAGTCAATCTCAAACAGACAGACCATGCTCCTTTCTTTCTACTTTCCATTTTATACATTGAGGTGGGAAGACTCACGTGTGAACATAGTAAACAGAGTCCTGACCCGAAACGTCAGCTTTCCTGTTGCTCTGATTCCTGCCTGGCCTGCTGTGTTCCCCCAACTCCACACTTTGTTATCGTTAAACCGACAGTCAATCTGCTTTTTAAACAGGAAGCCGCAAGGGCAGGTTTTCAACAATGTGCAGTGTATTTAGGAACTATTTTATTGAAAGTAAACCGGGTGTCCCACTGATGTGAGGAAGCATATAAAACAGATTATTTTGTATTCTTACATCTAGCTGTGTTGAAAAAGGACAGCAAAATTGAAGAAAATTTGCTTGCAACAGTTGTCTTTGAGTTGGGGTAAGCATTTCTGGCATCATGCCATTATTTCTGAAGCTTGACTTGTTTGATGCTGCGGGTAAAGACTCGGCCCAGTGTTTGGAAAGAAGTGCCTACTACCTTAAGGCCAACTCGCCTTCAAACAGGTACCACAATAGGCCTTGTCATTAGAAAATGTGGCAAGTGGAGTGTGGGAGCTACAGGGCATCCCAATGTAAGTGGACACTGTCACCTGTCTGACTGTGATTGTGGAAGATTAGTTGAGTGAAGACAATCACAGACTCTCTGGCAGGTCATATCCTGAGCAGAGGGACCCTAGGTCAGCCCACAGCAAAATCTCAAAAGAAAACCAAGCCTTTGCCAAATGGCTAAAACGTTCTTCAGGATCTGGGTCAGCAAGGCATTGTAGTTGCTCCCGGTGTGTGGGCTCAAGAAAGCAAAGGAGTACTGTGAGGCCTGACTTGAGTAAGAAAACTGGTAGGCCTGTATCCAGGAGATTGTACACCCTGGAAAGTCCACCTGCATGTGGGTTGGAGCTATTAAATTGCTTAGCAACATCAAATCAGAACAAATTAAAACAAATGTCTGGATGAATGGTCACTCAGTTCTCATGGAGCAGACTTATCAGTGGTTGTAGAATCTGTCTTTAACAAGATTGGCTCTGGACCCCAAACCTTATGTGTGCGCAAGACCTCAGACAGACTGAGAATGGGCTGCGACCATCTTTACCAATAACTACGAGAGATACAAGTTTAATTTTCTCCCCTTCGAGACAACTGTGCATGTGGAATATTAGTCATGTTCTAGATCCTCATTACATTACTCCAATGTGCTTTGGACAGTCTCTGCTGAAAGATTGGATGTCACTATTGTGATACAAAAACAGAAATTCCCACAAATACTCAGCAGGTCTGGCAGCATCTGTGGGGGGAAAACAGAGTTACCATTATGGGTCAGGTGACCCTTCTTTAGAACATCCTGTAGAAGGATCACTGGACCTGAAATGTCAGCTCTGCTTCTCTCTTCACAGATGTCACTCGACCTGCAAAGCTTTTCCAGCAGTTTTTATTTTTGTTTCTGATTTCCAGCATCTGCAGTCCCTTGCTTTTTGTTTAATCACTGTTGCTATCATCCTTTTTTAATCTCAATCTCTGATTTTTAATTGATCCCAGCTATCTTGTTCAAGGAATGAACAACTAATCTTGATCAATGAAAATCATATCAATGTCTCATATCTGAAAGTCAGTGAAGGCTATCAAATCTGACTTATCTGAATGATTCCTGAGGGAGTAAGGGGGGACTCCATTACAAACATTAAAATGTTCAGGGCGTTGGGTTTAACTTGAGCGTCTTAATATAGATCAAACCTCGTATTTAAATTCAGGTTATTTGAAATAACGTTGCATTCTTTCGGAGAAAGGGAAACCGAAACTTTCATAATTAGCCTATAAAATCCAGATCTTGTCTCTCGGCAGAATAACCGACTGAGGAAAGAGGTAAGTACCAAAAACTTCAGACTGTTCAGTTAATGTTTAAGTTGTAAAAGTATTGGAAAGGAGATGAGGAGACCTGTCTCTACTCAGCAATTTGTTAAAATCTGGAATGTACTGGCAGAAGGGATGTGGAACTCGATTCAACAACTTTACAAAATGAAAATAGGAAAATATTTTGTAAAGCAAGCAGAATGGCGGGAAAAGCGGGGGAATGGGATTTACTGAATAAATGTTTTAAAGAGACAGCATGAGAAGAAATAGGTCGAATCGGCTCTTCTAGTGCCTTTAATATGGTCAGTGTACAATCGTGTTATTGAATTGTGCAACGCAGTATATCTGCAGCAGTGTGTGATATTTTGTAAACTTAGTGGTAACGAAAGGAGAACAACAAAAACTAATACTGCCCCTTTGGGATTGAGCCAATTAAGAAACTTTAATGATCTTTGTGTGAGAGAATTGGAATCTTCAAGTGCATGAGACAGTTTAACACGATTTCTGAGAATTGGTGAACTTGGCCATGAGAAGCAAGAGAAATGGACAATTACAAATCAACAACAAATTGCTCAGCAGAGTGCAAGATTCCAAATTTAATTTCAGAGGTGAAATTAATACAGTGCTCCTCTATCAGGAAGGAAATGGCTGAACTGAGATCAGTTCCCGGAGACCAGTGGAATGTAAGTGTGAAGAACAATAAACTGATAGTTAGTCGGTGTGTTTAATCTCTGAGTTTCCCCAGCAATGACTATTTCTGTTTATTCAATTCGTCTTTGCAATGTTGACTTTGAGCTTTGTGCAGCTTGTAATGAGAGAATAACAGCTTGTCAGTTAGTTTTAGAGAGTGCCCAGTTCATTGAGAAATGCTTTCCACCTTATATTTTCTGATTGATGTGACCACATTTAAAATTGGATGTTGTACGTGGACAATATTGTAAGGACAACTCAATCTTTCCCAACATGTTCCCTGGAAAACGATTTCACTCTGTTGAAATGACATCGAGAGTGTTATGTAAAATTTGGGGCATTGTGCCCATGAATTCTAACAAGGGACAGGAATGAAGTCTAACAAAGAAGAATAAATATTTTTCACTGCAAATCGTGATTCTTAATTGTGATGTTTCAGAATTGTGAGTCATGGAGCATTGTGCAAACAAATGTCCAATAGCATGGGAAATATCACCTTCAATACTATCAAATCAGACCAGAGTGAAGAAGGTCTAGACCCGAAACGTCAGCCTTCCTGCCCCTCTGATGCTGCTTGACCTGCTGTGTTCATCCAGCTCTACACCTTGTTATCTCAGATTCTCCAGCATCTGCAGTTCCTACTATCCCAGAGATTCAAACATATTTTTATAAAGATAAGACAACTGAGACTGCTAGACACAATTAAAAAAAGCAAAATAGAAACATCAATGCACCATTTTGCACAGCATAGGGCATCTCAAGGAAGTTTACAGCCAATGTTTTAGAGGAGGAAATGTGCAGCCAACTTACGCACAGCAAATTCTCATTGTCCGTAATATGACAATGATAAAGTAATCCACATTTGTGATTGAAAGTTAAGTGTTAGTCAAGACACTGGGCAGAACTACCCTGCTGTTCTTTGATCTTTTACATCCAGCCAAGCAGATAAATAAAGCAGGAGCAAATTACTGCAGTTGGTGGAATCTGTGCAGAAAGCCAAAATTGCTGGAGATCACAGCAGGTCAGCCAGCATCCATGGAGAGGAAGCAAGCTAACGTTTCTAGCCTAGATGACTCTTTATCACAGCTCTGAACATGAGCTTGCTTTCTCTCCATGGATGTTACTGGACCTGCTGTGATCTCCAGCACTTTTTGTTTTCAGATAAATTAGGCCTCTGTTTAACTTCTGATGACTGTTGGCCGAGATTTTTGTGCGCAAGTCGCAAAGTAGGAATTGAATCCCAGACGTTTAGACTCGAGGCAAGAGTACTATCAAAGAATCTGCAGCTGACACAAAGCTCTTAAAATTCTGAATTTGTTTTTGAAAAGAAATCACAAAGTGCAAATTCAAACAGTTCTGCAAAAGAGCTGCTGAGTCGTGCTGTTGATGATTGAGGATTTGTTACAATGCCACGAACAACTTCTCAAAGTTGATACCATCATTTATGTTTGTGTCCATTTTTGGGGTGTGGGCACATTGCCATGTCATCCCATGAGGATCGTTCTGTGTGAGCCTTGGATTGAGTGTAACATGGAGTTTTTTCACTCCTCAGGCATCAGAGTCAAACCAAATCTTCTCTTTACCTGATCTCCACAGGAGAGAGAGCTTTTCATCAAGTGAGAGACCCTGGCACCTTTTCAGAAAGGGGATAATAGTAGGAGCTCAACAGCAGAGACCAGCTTTTAAATGTTGCATCGTGTTGGGACCAAAATCTTTACTCAACGGAAGTGCCTTTTTCAGTGTAAGTGCCATTAATAAAGTTTGCTAATGAGCAATAACAACACGAGGGACTCAGCACAGAATTAAATTGTCTTCTTCTTCATTTTTAAAAAATTCTTTAGTTCAAGATCAAGTTTATAAATTCACCGGTTAGCATGGCATGTGCTCATGAAAGTAAGTGGGATGAAGAGGATGCACGTCATTTCGTTGAATCATGCTTTAAATGTTGCAATAGACCAAAGAACGGCAAGGTCTATGTGATGTACCATGGCACCCATGTCAACCATGTAGATACCATTCTGAAGTATGGTTTCAAACAATCCCCTGATGGCATGCTGGGCCGTGGAGTCTATGTCAGTCGGGATATTCGGAAAGCCTGCAGATATCCATTGAATACGCCTGAGAGTCAGAAGGTTGTGCTTAAATTAAGAGTTAATGTGGGTAAGGTCAAAACGATAAATTGTCAAGGGCACCCACTCCAGAAGACATGGCATGATCATGGTTATGATACTGCCTGGTGTCCTCCAAACTGTGGCATGGTACCAAGTGACCTGGAGGTGGATTGTATCTGGGATCCCAAGAGAATAAAAGTTGTTGGTAGAATTGATCAATCAGCTCAGCCAAATCCGTGGTACTTCCCTAATTGTTACTGAGCGGTATGCAAACTTCAGCTGCCTAAATGGGACAAGAATGGTGGGGTTGGGACGGGGAAGAAGGGAAGTGGAGGAAGTTTAGGGACGCTCTACCCTGATACGCTCCCTTGGGCTAGGGAGGGATGGTTCAACCAAGTTGTCACTCTGATAGGTGGCCTTTGGTGAACAACTGGGGATAACGGTTGACGTTCTATAATCACAGGGCAAGCTAAGCACTCATTGTAGAGAAGTTCTTGGAGACTCTCCTCCTGGCAATGTCATCAACACCATCAGAGCGCTGTTCTGATCCAATTCTCAGTGCCTTTCAGCTCCAGGAGTGGAGTCTCTAAAAACACAACCTGATTAGATTCACACCTGAAAAACGGCTATTGTCCCAAAAGCCTGGAGGTTCACCACCAGCAGTGAAGCAGACCTTTAAAATGGGAACTGAATCGGCTGGGGAGAAAAAACAGTTACAGTAAATTCAGAGACACAAGATGCAATATTGTTTTTGAAATACAATCTGTCAATGCAATCACTGTAACATTCTGTGTACAAATTGTTGGTGATTCGAAAAACATTGTTCTTTGCATTTATTGTGTTCAACTGAATAAAATCATTAGCTGTCTTTTTTTGTTGTCTTTCTAAAATTACTGGATGGGATGGATGCTGAAAAATTAATGCTTGTCGAACAATTTGGAAATGATCATTCTATAGACATGAAAAACACTGGAAGGGTGTTGCACTGGAGAAAGAATATTCTTTGCCCCCTCTGCCTGTTGGACATTTGCTGAAATGTGAGTCAATCTCAAACAGACAGACCATGCTCCTTTCTTTCTACTTTCCATTTTATACATTGAGGTGGGAAGACTCACGTGTGAACATAGTAAACAGAGTCCTGACCCGAAACGTCAGCTTTCCTGTTGCTCTGATTCCTGCCTGGCCTGCTGTGTTCCCCCAACTCCACACTTTGTTATCGTTAAACCGACAGTCAATCTGCTTTTTAAACAGGAAGCCGCAAGGGCAGGTTTTCAACAATGTGCAGTGTATTTAGGAACTATTTTATTGAAAGTAAACCGGGTGTCCCACTGATGTGAGGAAGCATATAAAACAGATTATTTTGTATTCTTACATCTAGCTGTGTTGAAAAAGGACAGCAAAATTGAAGAAAATTTGCTTGCAACAGTTGTCTTTGAGTTGGGGTAAGCATTTCTGGCATCATGCCATTATTTCTGAAGCTTGACTTGTTTGATGCTGCGGGTAAAGACT
>NW_025970255.1:2368-12583 GCF_021869965.1 Rhincodon typus | reverse complement strand
AAGGGGGCGGGATGAGGTTGGTCGGTAGGAGATGGAGGTGCGGCTTGGGGTGGGAGGAGGGGATAGGTGGGAGGAAGAACAGGTTAGGGAGGCAGGGACGAGTTGGACTGGTTTTGGGATGCGGTGGGGGGAGGGGAGATTTTGAAACTTGTGAAATCCACATTGATACCATTGGGCTACATTACTAATTTATGTTCTTTTTAAATTGCAGGCAAATCTGTAAGGAATTTCAGGACCTATTAAGCCAGGAAAGATCACCCCTTGGATCCTCGAGACCAACCCCGATTCTAGACCTTGATATTCAAAGACATTTAACACATTTTAGGTATTTCTTTCTCTAATCATGTTTAAGACCGAACTAACAACTAAAATTCTTGGTCACCCCTGATATTGTATCAGCAACCGTCAGTTATTTTTCTTTTGGTATAAACACTATTTTAAAGTGTATTATATCATCTGCTTCTGGAAGTACATGGAAACATAGGAACAGGAGTTGATTGTTTGGCCCTTTCAACCTGTTTTGATATTCATTAAGATAACGGCTGATCTGTAACCTAATACAATGTATATTGTATCCATTGTGGTGGACTTACCATGAAGTTGCTGGGTAGGATAACATACGCTCAGGTGGACCAAGAAGACCTGAAGTCTGACGTTCCAGAAGAGCCATGACTATTAAAGAAAACATGATGGCCAGTTTGCCTGAGCAAGGTGTCTTCACGTTACTTGTGAGACTTCATTCAAATCAACTACAATTGAACAACGTATGTAACTTCAAGCTGTATCCTGAAGACTGATGTCTGTTAATGTGTCGCTTCTCAGTGTCACCTTTTCACTTTCCCTTTTTATCTTTCCCCTAATAACTTCATAGCACCTAGGCACAGCAGAAGGACCCGATTTATAAGAGCAGTCTCCACCATCATCTACTTTATTCCACACAAGCACCAGTGCACTCACTGGTAATGAGTGAATTTAGAGAATTAGCAAGAGGAAAGTCCACATGGTGACCCAACTAGCATAAGCGAGCAACAGCAGATAATCAAGGCAGTGACAGCCCAAGAGACAGCTTGCCAGATGGTGAGGTTCTTTCCCAGCACTGCTAAAACGGACTCAGATTCCAACTTTAGGGCTCCAGCCATGAAAAGATAATTAATTGTTTTGCTTAAGTCATTAGATCAGGTAATGGAAGGCCTGGGAAGAGTTTTAGGACTACAGTTGAAAGCACGGAGGAGTCTGCTTCTATCCTTTGAGATAGCATATATCAGAGACATTGCAACCTAGCCTCCCTAAAGACAATCGTTATCACCAGTTTTTCAAATGTCCTGGAAACTCAAACCAGTGCAATATTGTCTTTCAAGGGTCAGTATTATTGTAAAATCATCTCTCACAGATCAATAGAAGTGTTGAAGTCCAGTCCCAAGGGATTTGTAGTGACCTCTGACAAAATATGTATCTGTCTACTAAATTTCTATCTTCTTAAATCAAAACCAATCACCGTGCCAACAAGCCAGCTAGGTCAGACTGCACTGGTAACTGCCAATGTAAAACAATATGAAGTTGAGGACTCAGTACCTCAAATACCCAGAGGTCAGCAGCCATAAGCATTTCCTCATGATCAACAACAATCATCAACCAACATAGGTCACTGGGACTGAACCTTGTAGGAGTACTGGAGTTAGTCGATCTTCTTCCTAAGAAAGGGACTATGTGTTGACACATGGATAAGAAATTAATGTAAGGCAGTGCTGGGGTTTAAATTTATCAATTTATAAACATTTGGCACTTTAACTTGCAACACCGTTTTATAGCTGCTTCTAAATTTGCATGTCACTGCATCATTGAAAGCTGGATAAATAATTTCAATGTTCTTTAATACAGAAACAAGAGAATGGTCGAAAGTCTAAATGTTAATGCAGAGGTACTTTGGGTAACTTTTCAGGACTTGAGAAAGAGCACATTACTGAAATATCTGAGCAACTAATATCTCTCTTTCCTCAAGATGCTGAGTTGGCTCTTCTGCTGCTTACTCGTATTTCCTTTGAAGAATTTTGTTTCTATGAGATCACGTCTCATTCTTCTAAACTTCTGAGAATACAGACCCAGTCTCTTTAATTTCTTCTCAAAGGACAATCCCAACATACCAGGAATCTGATGCAGTCAACTAATAATGATCTGCCTTTGTGTTAAAGTGACAGCTTCCTGAGGCTCCAATGATAAATGTATTGATGGAACTGCACATCTGCTTCTTCTGTCTCTGGGTCAAGGCAAAATGATTTGACACCAGTGTGGTGAATAGATGTTGTAGCTATTTTATCAATTATAATGTTAGTTACAGTGAATACACTCTCTGATCAAGGGCCTCCTCTTTATTTAGCTCGAGAACTTTCCTTACTGTAATGGATTATCTGGTCATTATCACATTTGCTGTTTATCAGAGTTAGATGTGCACAAGTGGGCTATTGTGTTTCATAATTTACAGCAGAAACTACATTGCTAAAGTACTTTATAGCTTGTAAAGTGTTTTGAGACATTTGGTGATTGTTAAAAGCGCTGTATAAATGCAAGCCTTTATTTTCTATTTTTCTTCTGAAAAGTGATTTATGATGATGCATTTTTAACAATTCCATACTAATAATAAATTTGTTCTACATCAGTACACTCAGTATAGACTTTAATCTTCCTTGTTTTTAAATCTGATGCAGCCTGATCACACATGGATTTGGTACTCCTGCCATCTGCGCTGCCCTCAGCAGCTTCCAAACTGTCCTCAGTGAAATGCTCAACTACCTGGATAAGCACACAGTTACTAAAAATGGAAGCTCACCAGAGAATGGTCAGGGTAATGGCAATGCTGAAAAAGCATCACAACGGAAAAGCTTGGAGTCATCTCAAAAAGATGGCAAAATTGAGAAGGCGGAATGAACTCAGCAAATGAACTTTTAAGTCACCAGAGCTTTCTTGCTGCTGAAGTCCACTTTTTAAACAGGTGTTTTTTTTTCCCTCTTGTAGGAACACTGGAAAGAGGGCAACAAAAGTTCAACATTGGAGTCACTACTTTTACAATGCTGGAACATTTAGTACACATTAGTGCTGTTTAAATAGTGTTTATAGTGGTAAATTTAACAACTTAATCACTGGATTTTAAAGTGCAGTATTCCCTTTCAAGTAACAGTCTACATGATGTATCATGAAACCTGCTCATTATCCATCTCTTTTTCTTTGTTTGCATGACTCTCATAAATGTGATGGCTCCAGTCTCTCTAAAGCATCCAAAAATTTTCTGTTCTTCTGGCTTTGACCAGGCCCCAGTGTATTTGAGTTCTAACCCAGTTTCCACTAGTTTGGTGGGCATTCATCAAGGTATGACAGAGAATTCTTCAGTTTTGCAGCCCATCATGTTTCTATTGGTATATCATATAAATGATGTAACATGTCAATGCAGAGAAAAAAAAGCTGCTAAGTTGCTCACTCAAATTAGTTTCCTTACTCAAAGCTGTCATAGTGAGCCATGTGGTGTGTTAAATTTCTCAAATAGCCAGACCAACTAGGACATGGATTATGAAAGTATTTATATCATATGGCTGATCACTCAGAGCTTGAGTCAAATCCCTTTTTACATTGAAATAAAACAAAGAACTGTGGATGCTGGAGATCTGAAGCAAAAAAAAATGGAGATCTGGTCTGAAGAAAGGTCACATGACTCAAAACACTAACTTTGTTTTCTCTGCACGGATGCTGCCAGACCTGCTGAGTTTCTCTGCATTTTATGTTTTGGTTTGTTCCTTTTTTTTTGCATTGTTTGAATTTTTGCCAAAATGAAAGTTTGGTTTCAGTGCACCTTGCAGTATTGTTATATATGTGACAGTAAGATTTTTGTGGTTTAATATTAATATCTCAAATTATAAGAGCCTCAGTAAATTCTTTAATTGATTTGAGTCATTGAATATATGCAAGGCAGATTCTTAATCGATAGGCAAGTTAAGGTGTTATGGAGAACTGGCAATAAAGTACAGGTGAGGCCGAGATTAATTCAGACATGATCTTATTTGATGGCAGAGCAGGCTGACATGGCTGGAAAGCCTACTGCTCAAACTATTTCTGTGTTCTCATGTTTTCTTTTTCCAACTTGGCAATGAAACAAACTGCTACAACTTATCACTAAGACTGTCTAATTGATAGTTAAGTAAATGTTAGTTTTACAATTTTAAAAAATTGAAATGAAAAGAAATTAAGAAGAAAATTATTAACACAGTAAATAAATAAGAGGAGGATGCCTGGTTGGTCAGCCTGTATCTGTGATAGAGCACAGTTCATATTTTGAATTTGATTTTTCCTCAGAATGCAGGTTGCACCTTAAAACATTTACCTATCATCTTTGTTTCAGATTTCTACAATGTTCTAATAAAAGTAAAGTACTTCAGATGTTGGAAATTTAAAATAAAAACAGAAAACATTGGAAAAACTCAACAGGTAGCACCTGTGGAGAGACAAACAGAGTTACCTTTCAAGTCCAATGACTCTTCTTTACTCTATGCCTTCTGCCAGACCTGCTGAGTTTCTCCAGCAATTTCTGCTTGTATTTCTGGTACACTCTATTTCTTTGTATTCTACTTTTGTTTGCCCACGCTGAATGACATATGTATAAGTTTACATACAAGAGATGCCTAGATAACTTGATTCGCAATTTTATAAACTAATTTACATTTGGTATTTGTCCTGCAGTTCTCAGATGAACAAAATTGAAAAACATCCTCAAGATCGTTCAAGGGGGTGCAATTTATCTATTCCAGTTCATTTCCTGTCAAATCTTTCATACTCATTCAAAGACATTCTTTCTCATTGCATGTCATATTTGCAATATTCTATAAATTTTAGCACACTGTATCATAGAATTATTAGACTTCAGAAGGAGTCCATTGAGCCCATCGTATTTGCACCAGCTCTGGACATTTGGTCTTAACACCAATCTCCTTCGTTTCCCTGTAAGCCTACTCATTGTTTTCATTTAAATAAGCATCTAATGCTCTTTTGAATGTCTCAGTTTAACCTGTTTCTAACACATTCCAGGCAGTCAATTCTAGACATGAACCATTCACTAAGTGTAACAATTTTTCTCTCACCTCACATTTGCTTCTTTTGCAAAACTGTTCAAAACTGTGCCATCCAGTGCTCAATCCTTTTATGAGCAGTAGCAGTTTCTCCCTATTTTCTCTATCCAGACTCCTCATGATTTTGAAAACTTCTCTTAAATCTCCTCTGAGCCTTCTCCTCTCCAAGAAAACCAGCCCTGCCTTCTCCAACTGTACTCAGATCTGAAGTTTCTCATTCCTGGAACTATTCTCATAAACCTCTTCTGCAGTCTGTCCAATGCGTTCACATCCTTCCTAAAGTATGGCACCCAGAACTGCATACAATACTCCAGCTGAGACCTAAATAATGTCCTAGAATAGTTCAGCATAATCTCCCTGCTCTCGTACTCTATACTGCTACTTAGGGTGCCAAAAATATTGTATGCTTTATTTTTAGTTGCACGTAATTTTCCCTGAACAAATCTATACTGCTATTCCAAATGGGTCCACACCTTTCCATGCAACTATCAACACTATTCCAAATAATTATTTCTGGAGGTTTTCCCATCAGTGAAGTTAAACAGATTCATCTTTAATTTTTAGACTTATCTTTACAATGCTTTTTAAACAATTGTAGAATATTTACTATTCTGTAGGTTTCTCCCATCATCCATGAAAATTGAAAGATTATCGTCAGTGCTTCTGCAATTTCCACTCTCACTTTTTCAATATCCTTGAATGTGTTTCATCTGGCTCTGATCTCTTATTAACTTTACGTATTAATGGCTTTACCAATACCTCCTCCTTAAAAATTTTGAACCCCTCCAGTGACTATGTTTTCTCCTCTATCACCATAGCCTGGGCAACATTTACTTTGTATATAAAGACAGGTGGAAAGTATTCATTTAACACATCTGCCATGCCTCTTGCGTTCATGTGTAAATCCTTTTTTTAGTCCCTAATCAACCCTATTCCCACTTTTGCCACCTTTTTATTGATTATGTACTGATGGACTAATTCAAGATTTCCCTTTACATTAGCTGCTTATTTGTTTGTTCTCTTTGCCTTATCCCCTCTTCACATTTGTTAATGCTTTTTCACCTTCCTTCTGAACTTTCTGTATTTAGCCTGCTTTTCAATTGTATTTTCTGCCTGATACCTGTCATAAGCACACTTTTTCTTCTTTAACTTAATTTCTATCTTTTTTATCATCCATGAAGCTCTGGATTTGTTTGCCCTTTTGACAGAATATACCTTGACTGTGCTCTTTTCTTTGAAGGTAACCCATTCGACAGCTACTGTTATTCCTGTCAGCCTTTGAATCATGTCTGTTTGGCCTAGCTTCATTCTTTCCCATTGAAGTTGGCTCGCCATCCATTGATTATTCTTACTGTGGATTGTCCATTGTCTTCTTGCTCCAACATCGTATACTTTTTGATGCAATGATCACTGGTCCCTAAATGATCCTCCAATACTAGATTGACTTTACCCACTTCATTCCCAAATATTAGTTCTAACAGGGCTTCCTGTCTTTTTGGACTGAACACAAATTGGTGTACAAAATTGTCCTGAACAGATCTTGGAATGCTTTCCCTTTTGCTACTGTTTACATTACCACTGACTCTGTTCACATTTTGATAATATAGTCCATGCTGTCCTCACTTGCATGTGGCACTGGGAATAATTGGAGATTGTTATGTTTGAAGTCATGCTTGATAATTTTTTACCTAGCTCTCTAAATTCTGATTGCAAGACTGCATTATGCTTCCTACCCATGTTGGTAATGCTAGTGTGGAACATGACCTCCAGCTGTTGTCCCTCCCCAGGATGAATATCCTACAGTTGTTCTGTGACATCCATGATCCCAGCACTAAGATGATACCAAAATATTCTGGAGTCACATGTGAGGCCACAGAAATACCTGACTCCTTATCTAAAGAATCCCATGTCAGCCCTTTCAAACTTCTTCCTTATCTTCGTCCAGCTGGGCCACCTGTAAAGCCTTGGCTTATTCTGCACTCCTTCAATGAACACTCATCCTTGCCAGTATCCAAGATTGAAAACCAGTGAGTGGAACCTCTGGGGAATTCTGCACTCCCTCGCTGTTTCTCTTGGACTGTTTGACAGTCACCCATTCCCTAACTGCCTGCTTATTCCTAGTTTGTGGTGTGATCACTTCTCGAACCATGCTATCCACGTAGTTCCCTTTCTCATGGAGGCACATGTTGAGCCACAGCTGTAGCTGTAGAATCCAGGGTTCAGGCTTGTGTGGCTGATTTGTTTTTTTGGAAGAAGAATACTTTATTCATAAAAAAGTCATTATATACATACACAGTTACTGGACCATTTCTGTACAGTCTTTGCATGTGAAACAAATATTGGAAGTTTGGGATTCCCTGCAGTTGTAAAAATGAACCAAGGTGTTTCTTACTTGTACTGGACAATATTTACATACATTTGAAGCACTGGGAGGGTTCAATGACTGAAAGGCCCCTTGTTGTCCTTTGGCTGTAAGACCTTAGACAGTGGTCTTGGTGCAGCTAATGACACTTGCTGCACATGGGCTTGTTTAGGTCACATGCCACAGTATGGGCTTGGCTGAGTTGCTCTGTTGTGCATTAAACTTATTTTTAACTTATTTTAACCTTATCTTTGTACTGTTTACTATAAACTGAAAAGTAGTTGAAATTTCAAATTCCTCAATCCCCTCCTCTGGAATACAGTTTCTTATTTGTCCTTGGCTTGTTTAGAAATTTCCGCTTTTCAAAATTGATGGAATTGAAACATAATTTGTAATAGCAGTTGCTCAGCAATCAATGAACTCATGACTTTGCTGCAATGTCAGCATTCTCTGTGCAATGTAATACCATTCTTTTCCATAATATCTTCTCTCTGGAATTCGCTTTTTGTGGATCCACTTGTCCTTGATGAAACACACAAAATGCTGCAACACCCAGCAGGTCAAGCAGTATCTGCTGAGAGAAACAGAGTGGACATTTCAGGCTGATGCCTCTCATCAGAGCATAGATAGCATATCTCCAGTATCAATATCTCTTCCTGTCCTCAGAGTTCTACTGATGACTTACTTTCACTCATTCAAGAAATAAGGGCATGTTGGGAAAGCCCAACATTTGCTGCCCATCCCTGATTGCCCTTGAGAAGGTGGTGATATGCCACCTCCTTGCACTGCTGTACCCAAAGTGCTATTAGGTAAGGAGCCTTAGGATTTGGACCCTGTGACAGTGAAGAAATGGTGATGTGTTGCCAAGTAGATATAGCGTATGAGTTGGAGAGAAGTTAGAAGTGGTGGTTGTCCCACATGCTTGATACCTTGTTCAGCTCAGTGATAAATGTCACAAGTTTAGAAGGTGCTCATTGAGAAGCTTTATTGGGAGGTGTTCCTGGGACACTCTGCTCATCCTAATCTATGTGCGGGAGCTCATTATATCATCCACAGGCACAAATGTAATTTCTTGACATATGCTGAAAAAACCTATAATCACCTCTTCAACACTTGCCCACCCTGTGACAAATTTTTGTACTCCTATCTCACCTACTCAATTTCAGGTCATGGATGAATCAAAATATGAATATTAAACATTGGGTTATAGGTTGGGGATGAGGGTGGTGTAGAGGAATCAGTATCATCAATTTCGTCCATTGACATAAACTTTTACTCAATTTTAGCGTGTCTCTATCCTCTTCCGTGGTCTCATGCTCAAACTGAGCCCAATTGTGCAAATATTTGGTATTCTGAATGACCTAAAATCGAGTTTAGAACGGCCTAGTGGTATTGTCACTACAGTAGTAATCTAGAGACCTAGGTAATGTGCTGGGGACCCAGGTTCAAATTCCTTGTTCCACAGCAAATGGTGGAATTTGAATTATAAATAAAATCGAGCATTAAAAATTTAATGAGACCATGTCAATCATTGTAAAAATCTGTCTGGTTCACTCATGTCCTTTAGTGACTCCAGAGCCACAGCAATGTGACCTAAGAAGCCATTCGGTGTATTCAGTGGTAATTAGGAATAGGCAATAAATGCTGATCCAGTCAGTAATGCACACATAAGTGAATTAAAGAAAACATTATATCCCTCATCAATATAACAGTTCTATCACACTGCCTGTGTCCAAACCTACCTCAACCTCCCACCCCAAGAACTTGCTCATTTTTTTTTGAAATTTGCCTAATGTTGTCCATCCTGAGCTACTGTCTTCCTGCATCCATAAACTATTAATTCTCCAGAGCTGGACACCTTATATCCTATCCCAAGTCCTCTTAACAAATTCTCTCCAGCTCTACTCAGTGACATTATTTATTTATTTTTCTAAGAAAGTCTTGTTCTTATTGTCAAATCCCTCTCTTGACTCCTCTCATCGTTTCTCTGCAGCACTTGATATCCTTCAGTGATCTGACTTTGGACCTCTGCATAGATCCTCCCTCTCATTGGTGACACATACTCCAACACATGCTCGGCTAAGACTTTCTGGAATTTCCTGGCTGACTTTGTTACTCTCTCCACTTCTAACTTTTAAAATCCATCCAGGAACCCATATTGCCAGCCACATTTTCAATTACTTTCAAATACTGCAGTATCCAAACCTTTGTTACCTGTTATTATTTATTCATTTACATCCCCTTCTATTCACTCAAACCTCTGACTGTAAAGCATCTTGGAACATTGTCAACATTAGGGGTGCTATAAAAATGCAAGATTTTGCTTGAATTAATCTAGCACAATTAAATTAATACAGATTTCTCCATCTGCACAGTAAGTGCTTGGATCTAATATCATATAACAACAAAATAAGTTCTAATCGAATCAGAGATAGTAGGAACTGCAGATGCTGGAGAATCCGAGACAACAAGGTGCAGGGCTGGATGAACACAGCAGGCCAAGCAGCATCATAGGAGCAGAGAGGCTGACGTTTCGGGCCTAGCCCCTTCATCAGAAAAGGGGGAGGGGAAGGGGGTTTTGAAATAAATAGGGAGAGAGTGGGAGGCGGATAGAAGAGGGATAGAGGAGAGGATAGGTGGAGAGGAAACAAACAGGTCGAAGAGGCGGGGATGGGGCCAGGAAAGGTGAGTGTAGGTAGGGAGTTAGGAAGGGGATAGGTCAGTCCAGGGAGGACGGACAGGTCA
>NW_025970255.1:0-2358 GCF_021869965.1 Rhincodon typus | reverse complement strand
AAGGGGGCGGGATGAGGTTGGTCGGTAGGAGATGGAGGTGCGGCTTGGGGTGGGAGGAGGGGATAGGTGGGAGGAAGAACAGGTTAGGGAGGCAGGGACGAGTTGGACTGGTTTTGGGATGCGGTGGGGGGAGGGGAGATTTTGAAACTTGTGAAATCCACATTGATACCATTGGGCTACATTACTAATTTATGTTCTTTTTAAATTGCAGGCAAATCTGTAAGGAATTTCAGGACCTATTAAGCCAGGAAAGATCACCCCTTGGATCCTCGAGACCAACCCCGATTCTAGACCTTGATATTCAAAGACATTTAACACATTTTAGGTATTTCTTTCTCTAATCATGTTTAAGACCGAACTAACAACTAAAATTCTTGGTCACCCCTGATATTGTATCAGCAACCGTCAGTTATTTTTCTTTTGGTATAAACACTATTTTAAAGTGTATTATATCATCTGCTTCTGGAAGTACATGGAAACATAGGAACAGGAGTTGATTGTTTGGCCCTTTCAACCTGTTTTGATATTCATTAAGATAACGGCTGATCTGTAACCTAATACAATGTATATTGTATCCATTGTGGTGGACTTACCATGAAGTTGCTGGGTAGGATAACATACGCTCAGGTGGACCAAGAAGACCTGAAGTCTGACGTTCCAGAAGAGCCATGACTATTAAAGAAAACATGATGGCCAGTTTGCCTGAGCAAGGTGTCTTCACGTTACTTGTGAGACTTCATTCAAATCAACTACAATTGAACAACGTATGTAACTTCAAGCTGTATCCTGAAGACTGATGTCTGTTAATGTGTCGCTTCTCAGTGTCACCTTTTCACTTTCCCTTTTTATCTTTCCCCTAATAACTTCATAGCACCTAGGCACAGCAGAAGGACCCGATTTATAAGAGCAGTCTCCACCATCATCTACTTTATTCCACACAAGCACCAGTGCACTCACTGGTAATGAGTGAATTTAGAGAATTAGCAAGAGGAAAGTCCACATGGTGACCCAACTAGCATAAGCGAGCAACAGCAGATAATCAAGGCAGTGACAGCCCAAGAGACAGCTTGCCAGATGGTGAGGTTCTTTCCCAGCACTGCTAAAACGGACTCAGATTCCAACTTTAGGGCTCCAGCCATGAAAAGATAATTAATTGTTTTGCTTAAGTCATTAGATCAGGTAATGGAAGGCCTGGGAAGAGTTTTAGGACTACAGTTGAAAGCACGGAGGAGTCTGCTTCTATCCTTTGAGATAGCATATATCAGAGACATTGCAACCTAGCCTCCCTAAAGACAATCGTTATCACCAGTTTTTCAAATGTCCTGGAAACTCAAACCAGTGCAATATTGTCTTTCAAGGGTCAGTATTATTGTAAAATCATCTCTCACAGATCAATAGAAGTGTTGAAGTCCAGTCCCAAGGGATTTGTAGTGACCTCTGACAAAATATGTATCTGTCTACTAAATTTCTATCTTCTTAAATCAAAACCAATCACCGTGCCAACAAGCCAGCTAGGTCAGACTGCACTGGTAACTGCCAATGTAAAACAATATGAAGTTGAGGACTCAGTACCTCAAATACCCAGAGGTCAGCAGCCATAAGCATTTCCTCATGATCAACAACAATCATCAACCAACATAGGTCACTGGGACTGAACCTTGTAGGAGTACTGGAGTTAGTCGATCTTCTTCCTAAGAAAGGGACTATGTGTTGACACATGGATAAGAAATTAATGTAAGGCAGTGCTGGGGTTTAAATTTATCAATTTATAAACATTTGGCACTTTAACTTGCAACACCGTTTTATAGCTGCTTCTAAATTTGCATGTCACTGCATCATTGAAAGCTGGATAAATAATTTCAATGTTCTTTAATACAGAAACAAGAGAATGGTCGAAAGTCTAAATGTTAATGCAGAGGTACTTTGGGTAACTTTTCAGGACTTGAGAAAGAGCACATTACTGAAATATCTGAGCAACTAATATCTCTCTTTCCTCAAGATGCTGAGTTGGCTCTTCTGCTGCTTACTCGTATTTCCTTTGAAGAATTTTGTTTCTATGAGATCACGTCTCATTCTTCTAAACTTCTGAGAATACAGACCCAGTCTCTTTAATTTCTTCTCAAAGGACAATCCCAACATACCAGGAATCTGATGCAGTCAACTAATAATGATCTGCCTTTGTGTTAAAGTGACAGCTTCCTGAGGCTCCAATGATAAATGTATTGATGGAACTGCACATCTGCTTCTTCTGTCTCTGGGTCAAGGCAAAATGATTTGACACCAGTGTGGTGAATAGATGTTGTAGCTATTTTATCAATTATAATGTTAGTTACAGTGAATACACTCTCTGATCAAGGG
>NW_025970254.1:5361-12584 GCF_021869965.1 Rhincodon typus | reverse complement strand
CATCCCCATTTCCGGTTGTATCTTCACGGCTGGGGCACTGAGTTTCTTTGGTTCCGGGCCCAGGAACTGGGATTATATGATCGTCTGCAGCAGTGGTTACTTCCTTGTGTGTGGGAACTGATGAAGTAAACGACGTAAAGCTAAATTGCTATTGAAGAATACATTTCAACAATATCCTGCACTATCCCCCGAGTCCTTGATGTTTTGTAGAAAACTATCAATCTTCGCCTTCAACATTCTGAATCATGGAATCTCCATTAAGTTAAAAGTTCAGCTCATGCTGAGTTCCCGCATCTTAGTCCACTGTTCAGCAAGAATTCCTGTTGTGTAACTGGTACTGATCTTAACATACCTTCTGCCACTCTACACATTGCCTTGGTGAACCATGTATTGCTCTGTCGCACTGTTACTCTGTGTTGTGGTTGTCGGGGTTTTGTTCGAATCCAAGTCATGGCAGTGGGTGTTTGTCGCTTTTTTTAGGCCTTGTGACAGGTGCTACAGAAATGCAGCAAAATGTCAAACATTTTTACTTGAAAATATTCCCCGAGTTGATGATTTTCTTCCCTCAAACACTCGCTATTTTGCGTATCTACGTTTGATGTGTCAGAATTCAAGCCCAGTTCTTGAAGATTTCTCTCCCTCCCACAATCACCAAACCTCCTTTACGTTCCTCGGTTCACTTCACTGAGGCACTGCGCAATCTGACATTCATTTTTACATTGACACCTTTCAGTCTGTCCTGTTACTTCGTCTGTCGCTGAATGAACGTGCTCCAGACTTACCAACGGGACCTTCAAACCAGTCGATCCAATGAGATATTGCGGTTGTGAGACCAAACATCATGGAGCAGCTTTTTCCTGACATGCACCAGTGATTACTGGAGTATCAGACTCAGGAAAAGGACACCATACAGCATTGATCAAAAGAGACTTCGATGAAATAGACCATTTTCTGTGACTTTCTGCATCATTTACTTCATTCGTTCATTCCGCTATAGCTAGAGTATAATGTACAGTTCTGTAATTCACATTATAGCAGGGATGTGATAGCACGAGAAACGATGCAGAAGAGGTTTACCAGAGTATGTTCTGGGCTGAATACTTTCAGTTATGAAGAGAGATTGAACAATCTTGGATAACAAGGTGTAGAGCTGGATGAACACAGCAGGCCAAGCAGCATCATAGGAGCAGGAAAGCTGACGTTTCGGGCCTAGACCTTTCATCAGAAATGGGGGAGGGGAAAGGGGTTCTGAAATAAATAGGGAGAGAGGGGGAGGCGGATAGAAGATGGATAGAGGAGAAGATCAGTGGAGAGGAAACAGACAGGTCAAAGAGGCGGGGATGGAGCCAGTAAAGTTGAGTGTAGGTGGGGAGTTAGGGAGGGGATAGGTCAGTCCAGGGAGGACGGACAGGTCAAGGGGCGGGATGAGGTTAGTAGGTAGGAGATGGGGGGTGTGGCTTGAGATGGGAGGAAGAACACGTTAGGGAGGCGGGGACGAGCTGGGCTGGTTTTGCGATGCGGTAGGGGGAGGGGAGATTTCGAAGCTTGTGAAATCCCTCTGATGCTGCTTGGCCTGCTGTGTTCGTCCAGCTCTACACCTTGTTATCTCAGATTCTCCAGCATCTGCAGTTCCTACTATCTCTTGAACAATCTTGGTTTGTTTTCCTTCGAGCAGAGGAGATTTACAGGAGACAAGATTGAGATGTACAAAATAAGTAGGGATATTGATAGGGTAGACTGAAAGAAACGTTTCTTCTTGGTGGAGGAATAAATCACGAGGAGGCCATAGATTTAAAGTAAGACAGAGGAAGGTTTGAGTAAATGGACGGAAAACCTTTTTCAGCCAGTGCGTGTTTGGAATCTGGAAGCCAGTGCCTGTAAGTGCCACTAGAGGCAGATATCCTAATAACTTTAAGAAATATTCAGAGGTATATTTGTGATGCTAAAGCATACAAGGCTATGGGCCAAGCAATGGAAAATAGAATTAGGATAGTAAAGCAGTTTTATTTGCTGAGTGCACGATTAGGGGTCTCAAGGTGTTGGGGGTAAGGGCGCCATGAGCCATCCTCGGAAGTGTCGTGATTCGTCTTCTCGCCCGTCACGCAGGACACCGGGTTTCAATTCCCAGCCGGGGAGGCGCCAATCATTTTTGATTCAAACTTGGGTGACGTCTGTGTGGAGTTTGTGCCTTGCCCCCTGGTCTCCGTTGAGATTTCTTCTCACAGGCAAAACATATGCAGGTTAGGTGAATTGGCCATGGGAAATTGCACGTCTTGTGCATTGATGTGCAGACCGGAAAGTTCAGCGGTGGGAAATGCAAGTTTACGGAAAGCTCTTCTCGGGTCTGAGGAATGGTCACCGGACCCGAAACGTTAACTCTGATGTTTTCTTCACATATGCTGCCAGAACTGCTGAGCTTTTCCAGCAACTTTGTTTTTCTTCGAGGGTCAGTGCAGCATCAATGGGCCGAATGGTCTCTGTCTGTATGGTCGGTTTTCTATGATCTCTGACTCTATGCATTTTTGTCTCATTTTGGATTTTGAAATTGTTTGCACCAAAATGTGCGGCTCATTAACATCGGTTCAGAAGAGAGGTGGTCTCAATAAGACTTTTTGGAACAACACTGTGCACTGTGCTCGAGTGTGGAAATCAATTCCTCACGTACAATTTTGCATCCACACTGTCACGGGGCTTTTCATTCCGTAACATGACCCACACTACGCCAACGTCATCATCATTTCTATGTTAAAGAACACAGCTATTTCCTTACATCTCTCAAAGAAGAGTGAAATTAGTGTCAGTGCACCTCACTGATCAGATACAAAATTGCAGCAAGAAACAACGGATTCGCGTTTGTGGGTGTTTTTGTCCTTGATAATCTGTTTCTTATGTTGTTTCACAAGGCTCGGTGCGAGGTCGCTTTGTACAGACTTTGGAGCAGGAAGAGGCCAGTCGGTCCTTCCAGCCTGCTCCACTATTCAATATGATCAGAGGGATCACCCAACTCAGTACTCTGTTTCACTTTTCACCCCAGATCCTTTTGTCCCTTGAACCCGAAGAACCACGACTAACTCCTTCTTATAAAACTAATCAATGTTTTAGCTTCAAACGTTTTGTGTAACACAAAATTCTTCAGGCTCATTGCTTTCTGGTGATGATATTCTCTCACCTCAGACCTAACTGGCTTGCAGCTTATCCTCAAACTGTGATCTCTGGTTATGTGATCGGGAACACATATCTAAATTCTCTACGCGATACAATCTCATTCGCACAGCAAGAAAGGAAATCGCTGTTTTGCCTGTCACAACTGAATCTGTTTACCCAATATCTTGCTCAGCTCCCTGCTCCCAGTAAGCACTTCAATCAGGAACAAATCTATCAAATGCTTTGCATTGCGATACGGACTGACGCTGCAAACTTGCAGAAGTCACGTCTTTCCACTCTCACGATCTCCACGGGAGCTCATACAAGTGGGATGGACGGATTTGTTTTCTCCTACACTCACTCATTTGGTGACAACTTTCTAACTGCTCAATGAGATAAATCTAATTCTTTTCGATCATTGGAACCCCTTGTATGAATATGCACGCAGCAAATCGAATACTACGAAACAGATAAACAGCACTTCCCGGAATTTATCACAGCGCTGTGTCAGCGATATGGGATAGATCATCGAGCTAAAACATTATCCGCGTTTGTCTCTTCTCAGATGATCCTTCTCCTGCTGAAAAAAATATTTTTCGGTTGATAATTGAGGTATTTCCCGCGGGTACCGATCATTATCCAAATAGAGAGACTGGTCTGGTCCAAGGAATTCTGTTTTGCTCAACGACATTTTCCCACAGCCTGATGCACCAAAAATCTCTGCTCCACGTCAATAAAAGCTGCTCCGGGTGAGGTTAGAGCTCACAGGCTCGGCATTTCACGCGCCTCTGCACCGTCATAGAAGGACCGGGCGCTCACCGATTGTGTCTTTTATTCCTTGTGACACGTGCTACAGAAATGCGGCAAAATATCAAACATTTTTATGAAAATATTCTCCGAGGTGGTGATTTTTTTTTCCCCTTCAAACCCTCGCTGTTTCACGTATCTGCGTTTGTTGTATCAGAATTCAAACACAGCTCTTGGAGATTTCTCTGCGCTCCACAATTACCAACCGTCCTTTAACTTCCTCGGTTCACTTCACCGAGGCACTGCGCAATCTAACACTCATTTTTACATTGACACCGTTCAGTCTGTCCTGCTCCGGTCACTGTCGCTTAGTGAACGTGCTCCAGATTTATCAACGAAACCTTGGATCCAGTCGATCCACTTAGATACTGCGGTTGTGAGACCAAATATCATGTAATAGCTTTTTCCTGACATGCACCAGCGATTATTGGAGCATCAGACTCAGGAAAAGGACAAAGGACAACATTGATCAAAAGAGACTTCGATGGAAAGACCATTTTCTGTGGTTTTCTGCGTCATTTAATTCATTTGTTCATTCGGCTATAGCTGGAGTATTGTGTGCAGTTCTGCAATTCACATTACAGCAGGGATGTGATAGCACTGGAAACGATGCAGAAGAGATTTACCTGGATATGGCCTGGGCTGAAGCCTTTCAGTTACGAAGAAAGATTGGACAGACTGGGTTTGTTTTCCTTAGAGCAGAGGAGATTTACAGGAGGCAAGATTGAGACGTACAAAACAATGCGGGATATTGATAGGGTAGACTGAAAGAAACGTTTCGTCTTGTTGGCGAGATCGATCAAAAGAGGGGAATAGATTTAACGTAAGATGTGGGAAGGTTTGAGTAGATGGGCGGAAAATGTTCTTCAGCCAGTGGGTGTTTGAAATCTGGAAGCCAGTGCCTATAAGTGTTCTAGAGGCAGACATCGGATTAACTGTAAGAAGCATTCAGACATAAATTTGTGATGCTAAGCCATACAAGGCGATGTGCCAAGCGATGGAAAATAGAAATCGGATAGCAAAGCAGTTTTATTTGCCTAGTGCACGCATAGGGGCTGCGAGGGCAGGCGCGGTATCGTGCCGTCCTTGAGAGTATAGTGGTTGGTATCCCCGCCTGTCACGCAGGAGGCCAGGGTTCCATTCCCTGCCGGGGAGGCTTTGCACCTTTTTTTTATTCAACCTTGGTTGATGCTTGTGTGGAGTTTGTGCCTTCTTCCCTGGTCACCGTTGATCTTCCTTCTCACAGGCGAAGCATCTGCTGGTTTGGTGAATTGGCCGTGGGAAATTGCCCGTCTTGTAAGTGATGTGCAGACCAGATAGTTCAGCCGTGGGAAATGCACATTTACGGAATGCTCTTCTCGGGTCTGAGGATGTTGTCACTGAATCCGCAACGTTAACTCTGATGTTTTCTTCTCAGATGCTGCCGGACCTGCTGAGTTTTTCCAGCAACTTTGTTTTTCTTCGAGAGTCGATGCCGCCTCACTGGGCCGAATGACCTCTGTCTCTACGGACGGGTTTCTATGATTTCTGACTCGATGCATTGTAGTCTCATTTCAGATTTTGAAATTGTCTGCACCAAAATGTGCGGCTCATTAACATCGGTTCAGAAGAGAAGTGGTCTCAATACGACTTCTTGGAAAAAACCCTGTGCACTCTTCTCGAGTCTGGAAAACAATTCCTCACAGACAATTTTACATTCACGCTGTCACGGAGATTCTCATTCCGTGACTTGACCCACACTACACCAACTGTCGTCATCATTTATATGTTAAAGAACACAGCTATTTACTTACATCTCTCAAAGAAGAGTGAAATTAGCGTCAGTGCATCTCTAATCGGATACAAAATCGTAGCAAGAAACAAAGGGTTCTCGCTGATGGGTGTTTTTGTCACTGATGATCCGTTTGTTGTGTTGCTTCACAAGGCTCGGTGCGAGGTCGCTTTGTATAGACTTTGGAGCAGGAAGAGGCCAGTCGGTCCTTGCAGCCTGCTCCACTATTCAATATGATCATCGGGTTCACCCAACTCAGTACCCTGTTTCACTTTTCACCGCAGATCCTTTTGTCCCTAGAACCCGAATAACCAGGACTAACTCCTTCTTATAAAACTAATCGATGTTTTAGCTTCAACCGTTTCGTGTAACACAAAATTCTTCAGGCTAATTGCTCTCTCGTGATGATATGCCCCTCACCTCAGACCTAAATGGATTGCAGCTTATCCTCAAACTGTGATCTCTGGTTATGGACTCTCCAGTGATCGGGAACACATATCGAAATTCTCTGCGCCATACAATCTCATTCGCACTGCAAGTAAGGAAATTGCTGTTTTCGGCTGTCACAACTGAATCGGTTTACCCAATATCTTGCTCAGCTCCCTGCTTCCAGGAAACACTTCAATCAGGAACAAATCTATCAAATGCTTTGCATTGCGATACGGACTGACGCTGCAAACTTGCAGAAGTCACGCCTTTGCCCTCTCACGATCTCCCCAGGAGCTGATACAAGTGGGATGGACGGATTTGTTTTCTCCTACACTCACTCATTTGGCGACAACTTTCTAACTGCTCAATGAGATAAATCTAATTCTTTTCGATCATCGGAACCCCTTGTATGAATATGCACGCAGCAAATGGAATACTACGAAACAGATAAACAGCCCTTCCTGGAATTTAGCACAGCGCTGTGTCAGCGATATGGGATAGATCATCGAGCTAAATCATCATCCGCCGGTTTGGTGAGTTGGCTGTGGGAAATTGCCCCTCTTGTGCAGTGATGTGCAGACCAGATTGTTCAGCCGTGGGAAATGCAGATATTCAGAAAGCTCTTCGCGGTTCTGAGGATGGGTCACCGGAAACGCAACGTTAATTCTGATGTTTTCTTCACAGTTGCTGCCGGACCTGTTGAGCTTTTCCAGAAACTGTGTTTTCCTTCGAGAGTCGGTGATGCCTCAGTGGGCCGAATGGCCTCTGTCGATACGGTCGGGTTTCAATGATCTCTGACTCGATACATTGCAGTCTTATTTTGGATTATGAAATTGACTGCACCAAAATGTACGGCTCATTAACATCGGTTCATGATCTAAACGATACAAACTGTCATTATCAATTCTGTGTTAAAGAAGACAAATATTTACTTACATCTCTGTTTCACTTCTTGAACACAAAGCAATCGCATGCTGTTAGCATCTCTTTGACATCTCTGATCGCCTTTTACGTTCTAACAATCTAACGAATGTAATGCGCCTGGGAGAAAGTTTATTCGTTTATGCTTGGA
>NW_025970254.1:0-5351 GCF_021869965.1 Rhincodon typus | reverse complement strand
CCAGCTAAAACATTATTTTCCCACCAGATGCTGATAGCCGTTCGATCAAAGCAAAAATCAACGGAAAGCTGAGCACGTCTTGTGAGACTCGGTTAGACAACGAATGTAATGCGCCTGGGAGCAAGTTTATTCGTTTATTTCCTTGTTATCATCACCGGGTGCATCCTCAACCGGATCAGCCACATTTACTTTAGCTACAGTGTCCTGTTCACCACCCCTGTATGCAGGCTGACCACAATCTTGGTTCGCTGCAGCCGTGATGGCTCAGTCTGGCTAACTGCGGCCTTCACCATTGACCGTTTTGTGTTCATTTGCTTTCAGAGCCTGAAGATCAGATACTGCACAGAGAAAACTGCACAATTGGTTATAGGAGCAATCTTTTTCCTAAGTTGTGTCAAAAATTTCCCTTTGTACATCATCTACAAACCCTTCTACATCCTGGATGGTGTAGCCTGGTTCTGTGGCATAAAGTCTATCTTTTATACTTTACCCATCTGGCAGGCCTATGACTGGATGGAACACATCTTAACCCCTTTTCTCCCGTTTCCTCTTATCCTGCTGCTCAATGTCCTGACAGTAAGACACATTTTAGCGACCAGCAAAGTCCGCAGGAAGCTTAAAGGTACTGAGAATGGCGGAGACCCCGAGATGGCAAACGGTAAGCGATCCATCATTCTGCTGTTCGCCATTTCACTCAGCTTCCTGCTGTTGTGGGCCACTGAAGTTGGACATTTCCTTTACTTGCAGATTAAAGGTGATGCATACTTCAATAACTTGAATTTCAGAGACTTAACCTACATCTTGCAAGAGATGACCAACATGTTCCAGCTACTCAACTCCTGCAACAACGTCTTCATTTATGCAGTATCCCAGAACAGGTTCCGTGACGAGCTCAAGAAGGTGTTATTCTGTCCTTTCACCATACTTGCAGATTGTTTTAAAACATAAAATACCAGGAAAACGTCTGCAAGCTGTTCAACGTCAACTGATGTAACTCATCATGGAGCAATCTCATTCTCGATTCAGCAATTGTTTTGTTGTAGTTGCAGCAACTAAGAGATGTAAGGCAAATAATTTGATACACTTGTAATGAAGCTAATCATTGCTGATGCTTCTTCGGAGATGAAATCAAAGTCTGATTCTAGATTCTGAGGCAAAACTTAAATATCCCACTGTCACTGATACAAAACAGAATAGGAAGTGTTCTCTTTGTCACCCTGGGTTTATATCTGCTGTTAATTTAATACCTCTTAGAGTAGTTTTCTGACGTTTTTTTAAAATTAGTTCTGTACATTACTGCTGGGCACACATCTTCTGCCACTTTTCTTGCAGCATATCAACAATATATTTAAATCCATGTAGAACAATTTGTGTTATCTGTGGTCATTAATAGAAAATCCTTACTTCCCCCCACCGACTTTTCTTCCTTCCTTCGTTCTTGCCTTTCTTCCATCCGGCTTCCTTTCCTTCTTTCTTCGAAATAACAAACAGGTCAAGGTTTTAGCTGTGTCCGAGTAAAGTTCATGGATAAAACCAACAACTGAGGTTTACCAGCGCAGGTGTGAATCCTGATGACTACATTTCGTGACTTTGCAGTTTTTAAACGTGTTCCTGTTCAATTAATCATAGCTGAAACACCAGAAAAGCTGTCGAAACAAACAGTTCATTTCTTCACATTCAGAAAACTCGGGTTCTGAAGAAGAATCATACTAGACTCGAAACTGGTTGTTTGCTGTTTGTCTCTCTTGCTGTCAGATCTACTGAGTTTCTCCAGCATTTTCTGCTTTCATTCTATAAACTGCAAGTCTGTTTATCATTCAACACCTTAAAGCTATCTGATAAAGCACTCCCAAACGAGTTGGCCTGCATGATCTGTTTTCTTGTTGCATAACTCTGTAACTCTATGTTCTATCAACTCACCCATCCCCACCGCTCCCACCCTCATCATTATAAACAGACCCAGGAAATCTACAGTAACTTTCTTTGCTCCAAAGGGAACAATTCCGGTCTTGAGACTCTCTACACAAAATGGGATTTCCTCATCCCTGGACATGGTGCAACGCGAAGGTTTGAGAAGAGAATTTGGGAAAACATCATCAGTTGGCAGATGGAAAAATATTAAGGAAGCAAAACAGAAAACCCAGTCTCCAGCTTTGTAAGTCTTTAGAAAATCTTTGGGAACTGGCCTCAGAGGAGAATGGAGGGTGAACTGTCTAAGTTAGCAGAGACAGTCAAGGTACTTACCACTTAATTAAGAGGGTGGCACATTGACTCTGATGTTCTCGGGGACATGAACTGATTTGAGACATCCTGCACATCAGGAATTCAAATCTCATCTCAGCTCTGGGACAATGAGAAAACTCGGGAATAGACAAGGGCTCGAAGGGGTGGTGGCCCCTGTTGTAGGAGAGCTGGTTTTCGGTGATGAATATGTCTGCAGTGTGGCAATCTGAAGCTTGAACTCACTGACAGCCTGCTTTAGGTTATCATGCAAAGGCTGAAATTATCTGTCGCTCTGGCCCAATTGGTCAGTACAGTTGTGCTGTTAACCAAGAAGTTGACTATCCAGGATCCACTAGTCATAACCAGGTACTAAATGTGGTGCCTCGTCCACGTAGCCCCTGACCACTTTGCTAATCAAGAATCCATCTATATTAGTCTTGAATAAGCACAATGTATCGGTCTGTATAGCAATTTATGGCAATAAATTCCACAGATGCACCACCATCAGATTGAAAAAAAAATCTCTTGACCTCAGTTGGAAAGGTTTGCCCCTTTCCTGTGACATTTTGCTCTTAGGTCCCAGGCTGTCCTACTGGTGAAAACGCCCTCTCCACTTTCCACCCATCCAGGCATCTCGGTATTCCCCCAACACCCAAATTCTATCAAGGACTGACCCAAAGTCCTCAACTGCTCCTCATATCAAAAGCTGATCATCCACAGGATCTTTCTTGTAAACTACTTCTGAACCCCTCTTAGGCCAGCACATCCTTCCTTAGATGTGGAGTCCAAAACGGCTCACAAAATTTCAATTGCAATATGGTGAAGGCCTGATACAGCCTCAGCAATACATTCCATCTCTTCTATTCAGTTCCTCACTAAATGAATGCGAGCTTTGCTTTTGCCTTCCTAACTGCCAAGTGAACGTGAATGTTAGACTGAACAGAATCCAGGATAAGAACTCCTAAGACCCTTTTGAGCATCAGATTTCCAAAGTCTTTCCCCATTCGGAAAATAGTTTACACTTCCATCCTTCCTACCAAAGTATATAACCTCATTTTTCCATGTGATATTCCATCAGCCATTTTTTTTTTGTTCACTCTCCTAGTCAGTCCAGGTCTATCTGCAGCTTGTCTGCTTTGTCAATATTACCTATCCCTAAACCTATCTTTGTGTCATCTGCAAACTTAGCAAAAATGCTTTCCATTAATTCGTCTAGATCCTTAATGTATAACATGAATAGTTGTGGTCCCAACACAGACACTTGCAGAACTCCATTAGTTACCGGTTGGCATCCTAAAAAAGACTCCTTTAACCCTACTGTCTGTTGTCTGCCCGTCGGCTAATCCTTGATTAATGACAATTCCATACGCCAAGCACCATTCGCTCTTACCTTTTTAGCAGCTTCTCTGCTGCAATTTGTCAAAGGTCTTCTGGAAATTCCAATAGGTCACAATCACTGGCTCCTATTGCTATAACTTTCTCGTTGCATCTTCAAGCAATTGTAACAGAATTGGCAGGCATAACCTCGCCTTAAAGTCGTGCTGACTCTAAAATCTTACGAATATCCAAGGATAGGCTAACTGGCCTGGAATGTCCTGTCTTCGGCCACCCTCCCTTCTTAAACAGGGGTGTTACTTTAGCCATTTTCGAGCCCTGTGGGACCATCCCTTATTCTAGTGGTACCAGAACGTTTATTACCAATATCTTCACAATCTCTACAACTCCCCTCTTAGAACTTTGTGTGTAGTCCACCTGATCTGGGTAATTTATCCATCTTCAGACCTTGCAGCTTCCCCAGTACCTTCTCCTATTGATGGCCACTTCGCTCACCCCTGCCCTCTGACATTCTTGAATGCTAGTGTTTTCTTCTACCCTGAAGACTGGTGCAATGTACATATTAAATTCCCATGGATAACTTTGCTCCCCATTATTGCTTCTCCAACCTTATTCTCCAGCGGCCCAACATCTACTATTTCCTCTCTCTTAACTTTTACATATCCATAAAAACTTTTGCAAAATTGCATAGTGTCCTCAGATGTGAAGGGTAGCCATGGGAAATACAGAGTTACGGGAATCCTCTTTGGATAGTTCGTGCGGACCTGTTGGGCCGAATGGCCTGTTTCCACACTGTATGGATTCTATGAAATCTCTCTTCATTAGATAACCCCCACATCTGTAGAATGAATCTCCTTGGAACTGTGTCCAATGCAATCATATCCTTCCTCAAGTAATGGGACCAAAATTGTATGCAATACTCCATGTGTGAGCTCACTAAAACCTTACATGGTGATAGCAGCACTTCCATACATTTATGTACTATTACTTCTCCAACAAATTCCATTTGACTTATTATCTTCAGTACCTGCATATTACTTTTCTGTAAATCACGTATGAAAATATTCAAATTCCTCTATGCCAGGTCACTCTGAAGTTTCTCTCCACTTAGAGAATAAGTTGCTTTCTTCTGACCAAAATGGATAACTACATACAAAATTCCATCTGACAAATTTTGGCCCATTCAACTAATCTATCTCTTTCTATTTGTAAATTTTTATTCCATTATTGCAACTTACTTTTGCACCAATTTTAGTATCATTTGAGAATTTGACTGCAGGACTTTCTATCCCTGCATCCAAGTCATAAATCTTGTAAACAAGGACTATGGAACTGATTTTCCAATTTTCTCTCCGTCAATGTGCATATAAAAATCAGGTAGCTTGCGAGCTCTGCGACCTGCATTTAGTCTTTAACTTTGTGACAACATCATGAATTGTGTGGTGGATTGTGTGGACCACCTTTCAGCCTTCTGTTGCCCAAGGAGAACTGTCTCAACTTTCCAATCCATCTTCATTCCTGACAAACAGGTACATTTTAAACCTTCAAAATTTGGACCTATCTTCGATGCTCCATTCTCACGACACCTTCTCTGCCTCCAGAAACAATTCTTTTTATGTGGCCTGACCTGTTGTGTTCTTCCAGTCTCCTCTTTGACCACCGTTCACACGAACCTGTTCAGCGCTACCTCCAATCATTCACGTTCCTGCTTTCTGAAGTTTCACACTCAAAATTGAGCAATACTTCAACCTAAGGATTCGTTCAGAGTCGGATTGCCTGTGTGAACATCCTAA
>NW_025970253.1:0-12588 GCF_021869965.1 Rhincodon typus | reverse complement strand
ATTGTGTCATTTGCTGAAGTTCAGATTTTTGACTTCTGAAGTGCTTACCTCGCTGAAAGTAGCATTTTAATTAAACCAGCAAGAAAAGTTAGGTCATCTGGTGAAGGTGAGATTGTAGTCTTCTGAAGTGCTTAACTCACTAGAAATGAACACGTTAGTCAAATTAACATGAAAAATTGAGTCATTTGGTGAAGTTCCGATTTTTGTCTTCTGAAGTGCTTATCTCGCTGAAATAAGAATTTTAATCCAACCAGCAATAAAAATTATGTCATTTGGTGAAGTTGAGATTTTTGCCTTCTGAAGTGCTTATCTCACTCAAATAAGCATGTTAGTCAAACTAACATCAAAACTTGAGTCATTTGTTGAAGTTCAATTAGGTCTAGTGATGTGCTTATCTGAGTGAAATAAGCATGTTAGTCAAAACAGCTTAAAAAATGAAGTCATTTGGTGAAGGTGAGATTTTTGACCTCTGATGTGCTTTTTCACTGAAATAATCATTTTAATTTAACCAACATCAAAAGTTAGGTCATCTGGTGAAGGTGAGATTTTAGTCTTGCGCTATGCTTATCTCGCTGAAATAAGCACATTATTCAAAACAATATCAAAAGTTGAGTCATTTGGTGAAGTTCAGACTTGTGATTTCTGAAGTGCTGATCTCTCTGCAATAAGCATGTTAGTCAAACCAACATCACAACTTGAGTCATTTGGTGAAGGTGAGATTTTGGTCTACTGAAGATCTTAACTCGCTGAAATAAGCATTTTATTCCAACCAGCATCAAAAGTTGAGTCATTTGGTGAAGGTGAAATGTTTGAATTATGAAGTGCTTATCTCACTCAAATAAGCATGTTAGTCAAACAGACATCTAAACATGAGTCATTTTGTGAAGATCAGATTTTGGACTTCAGAAGTGCTGAACTCGCTGAAATAAGTATCTTAATCCAACCAGCATCAAAAGCTGAGTCATTTGGTGAAGTTGAGAGTTTAGCCTGCAGAAGTGCTTGCCTCGCTGAAAGAAGCATTTTAATCCAACCAGCATCAAAAGCTGAGTCATTTGGTGAAGTTCAGATTTTAGCCTTCTCAAGTGCTTATCTCTCTGCAATAAGCATGTTAGTCAAACCAACATCACAACTTGAGTCATTTGGTGAAGGTGAGATTTTGGTCTGCTGAAGAGCTTAACTCGCTGAAATTAGCATTTATTCCAACTCGCATCAAAAGTTGAGTCATTTGGTGAAGGTGAGATTTTTGAATTATGAACTGCTCATGTCACACAAATAAGCAAGTTAGCCCAACAAACATCTAAACTTGAGTCATTTTGTAAAGTTCAGGTTTTGGACTTCAGTGGTGCTCGCTCAAAGAAGCATGTTAATCCAACCAGCATCAAAAGCTGAGTCATTTGGTGAAGTTGAGATTTTAGTCTTCTGAAGTGCGTAAGTCGCTGAAATAAGCATGGTCGTCAAAACAACAGCAAAAGTTGAGTCGTTTGTTGAAGTTCAGATTTTAGTCTTCGGAAGTGCTCATCTGAGCGAAATAAGCATGTTAGTGAAAACAGCATAAAAAAAATTAAGTCATCTGATGAAGGTGAGATTTTGTACCTCTGTTGTGCTTATATCATTGAAATAAGCATTTTAGTCATACCAGCATCAAAAGCTGAGTCATTTGGTGAAGTTGAGAGTTTAGCCTTGTGAAGTGCTGAACCCGCTGAAATAAGTATTTTATTCCAACCAGCATCAAAAACTGAGTCATTTGGTGAAGTTGAGATTTTAGCCTTCTGAAGTGCCTAACTTGCTGAAATAAACATGTTAGTCAAAACAGCATCAAAAGTTGAGTCACTTGGTGAAGTTGAGATTCTGATCTTCAGACGTGCTTATCTCAATGAAATAAGCATGTCATTCAAACCAACATCAAAAACTAACTCATTGGTGAATTTCAGTTATTGGTCTTCTGATGCACTTATCTGAGTGAATTGAGCATGTTAGTCAAAACAGCATCAAAAATTAAGTCATTTGTTGATGTTGAGATTTTTGATTTCTGAATTGTTTTAATAGCTGAATACGCATGTTAGTCAAACCAACATCAAAACTTGAGTCGTTTGTTGAAGTTCAGATTTTGGTCTTCTGAAGTGCTTATCTGAGTGAAATAAGCATGTTAGTCAAAACAGCATTAAAAAAATTAAGTCATTTGATGAAGGTGAGATTTTGTACTTCTGATGTGCTTATATCACTGAAATAAGCATTTTAGTCATACCAGCATCAAAAGTTGAGTATTTTGGTGCAGTTGCGAATTTGGTATTCTGATATGTTTATCTAACTGAAAGAAACACCTTGGTCAAAACAAGATCAAAAATTGAGTCATTTGGTGAAATTCAGATTTATGTCTACTGAAGTGCTTAACTCGCTGAAATAAGCATTTTATCCAACCAGCATCAAAAATTAAGTCATTTGGTAAAGTTCAGATTTTGATTTCTGAAGTGCTTATCTCAAAGAAATAAGCATTTTAGTCCAACCAACGTCCAAAGTTAGGTCCTTTGGTGAAGTTCAGATTTTGATCTTCTGTCGTGCTTATCTCAAAGAAATCAATATGTCATTCAAACCAACATCAAAAACCAACTCATTTGGTGAAGTTGCGATATTGGTCTTCCGATGTGATTATCAGAGAGAAATAAGCGTGTAGTCAAAACTGCATCAACAATTAAATCATTTGATGAAGTTGAGATTTTTGAATTATGAAGTGCTTATCTCACTCAAATAAGCATGTTTGTCAAACAAACATCTAAACTTGAGTCATTTGGTGAAGTTCAGATTTTGGACTTCAGAAGTGCATAATTCGCTGAAAGAAGCATTTTAATCCAACCAGTATCAAAAGCTGAGTCATTTGGTGAAGTTGAGATTTTAGCCTTCTGAAGTGCTTAACTCGCTGAAATAAGCATGTTAGTCAAACGAACATAAAAAATTGGGTGATTTGGTGAAGTTCAGATTTTTGGCTTCTCAGGTGCTGATGTTGCTGAAATAAGCATTTTAATTTAACCAGCACCAAAAGTTAGGTATTCTTGTGAAGGTGAGGTTTTCGTCTTCTGATATGCTTATCTCGCTGAAATAAGCACGTTTTTCAAAACAATATCAAAAGTTGAATCATTTGGCGAAGTTGAGCCTTGTGATTTCTGAAGTGCTTATCTCTCTGCAATAAGCATTTTATTCCAACCAGCATCAAAAGTTGAGTCATTTGGTGAAGTTGTGATTTTAGCCTTCTGAAGTGCTAAACTCGCTGAAATAAACGTCAGTCAAAACAGCATCAAAAGTTGAGTCACTTGGTGAAGTTGCGATTATGATCTTCAGACGTGCTTATCTCAATGAAATAAGCATGTCATTCAAACCAACTTCAAAAACTAACTCATTTGGTGAATTTCAGATATTGGTCTTCTGATGTGATTATCTGAGTGAATTGAGCATGTTCGTCTTTTCAGCATTAAAAATTAAGTCATTTGTTGATGTTGAGATTATTGATTTCTGCAATGCTTAAATCGCTGAATAAGCATGTTAGTCAAACCAACATCAAAACTTGAGTCATTTGGTAAAGTTCAGATTTTGGTTTTCTGAAGTGCTTATCTCACTCAAGTAAGCATGTCAGTCGAACCAACATGAAAACTGGAGTCATTTGGTGAAATTCTTATCTTGGCGTTCTGAAGTGCTTATCTCACTCAAATATCCATGTTACTCAAAACAACATCAAAAGTTGAGTCATTTGGTGAAGTTGAGATATTGATCTTCTGAAGTGCTTATCTAAGTGAAATAAGCATGTGAGTCAAAACAGCATCAAAAATTAAGTCAGATGGTGAAGTTGAGATTTTTGATTTCTGAAGTGCTTATCTCAAAGAAATAAGCATTTTAGTCCAACCAGCGTGCAAAGTTCGGTCCTTTGGTGAAGTTGAGATTTTTGACTTCTGAAGTGATTATCTCACTCAAATAATCATGTTGGTCAAACCAACATCACAACTTGAATCATTTGTTGAAGTTCAATTAGGTCCAGTGATGCGCGTATCTGAGTGAAATAAGTATGTTAGTCAAAAAAGCATTAAAAAAAACGAAGTCATTTGGTGAAGGTGAGATTTTTGACCTCTGATGTGCTTTATCACTGAAATAAGCATTTTAGTCATAACAGCATCAAAAGTTGAGTGTTTGGGTGAAGTTGCAATTTTGGTCTTCTGATATGCTTATGTGACTGAAATAAGCACGTTAGTCAAAACAACATCAAAAATTGATTCATTTCGTGAAGTTCAGGTACATGTCTATGGAAGTCCTGAAGTCGCTGAAATAAGCATTTTCACCCAACTGGCATCAAAAATTAAGTCATTTGATGAAGTTGAATTTTTTGCCTTCAGAAGTGATTATCTTCCGCACATATGCATGTCAGTCAAACCAACATCAAAAGTTGAGTCTTTTGGTAAAGTTGAGATTTTGATCTTCTGACGTGCTTATCTCAATGAAATCAACATGTCATTCAAACCAACATCAAAAACCAACTCATTTGGTGAAGTTGAGATAGTGGTCTTCCGATGCGATTATCTGAGAGAAATAAGTGTGTTAGTCAAAACAGCATCAATAATTAAGTCATTTGATGAAGTTGAGATTTTTGAATTATGAAGTGCTTATCTCACGCAAATAAGCATGTTTGTCAAACAAACATCTGAACTTGAGTCATTTTGTGAAGTTCAGATTTTGGACGTCAAAAGTGCTTGACTCGCTGAAAGAAGCATTTTAATCCAACCAGCATCAAAAGCTGAGTCATTTGGCGAAGTTGAGAGTTTAGCCTTCTGAAGTGCTTAACTCGCTGAAATAAGTATTTTAATCCAAGCAGCATCAAAAGCTGAGTCTTTTGGTGAAGTTGAAATTTTTGCCTTCAGAAGTGCTTATTTTACGCAAATATGCATTAGTCAAACGAACATCAAAAGTTGAGTCATTTGGTAAAGTTGAGATTTTGATCTTCTGACGTGCTGATCTCAAAGAAATCAACATGTCATTCAAACCAACATCAAAAACCAACTCATTTGGTGAGTTGAGATAGTGGTCTTCCAATGTGATTATCTGAGAGAAATACGCGTGTTAGTCAAAACAGCATCAATAATTAAGTCATTTGATGAAGTTGAGAGTTTTGAATTATGAAGTGCTTATCTCACTCAAATAAGCATGTTTGTCAAACAAACATCTCAACTTGAGTCATTTTGTGAAGTTCAGATTTTGGACTTCAGAAGTGCTTAACTCGCTGTAAGAAGCATTTTAATCCAACCAGTATCAAAAGCTGAGTCATTTGGTGAAGTTGAGATTTTAGCCTTCTGAAGTGCTTAACTCGCTGAAATAAGCATGTTAGTCAAACGAACATAAAAAATTGGGTCTTTTGGTGAAGTTCAGATTTTTGGCTTCTCAGGTGCTTATCTTGCTGAAATAAGCATTTTAATTGAACCAGCACCAAAAGTTAGGTCTTCTGGTGAAGGTGAGGTTTTAGTCTTCTGGTATGCTTATCTCGCTCAACTAAGCAAGTTATTCAAAACAATATCAAAAGTTGAGTCATTTGGTGAAGTTGAGCCTTATGATTTCTGAAGTGCTTATCTCTCTGCAATAAGCATGTTAGTCAAACCAACATCAGAACTTGAGTCATTTGGTGAAGGTGACATTTTGGTCTACTGAAGATCTTAACTCGCTGAAATAAGCATTTTCTTCCAACCAGCATCAAAAGTTGAGTCATTTGGTGAAGGCGATATTTTTGAATTATGAAGTGCTTATCTCAGTCAAATGAGCATGTTAGTCAAACAAACATCTAAACATGAGTCATTTTGTGAAGATCAGATTTTGGACTTCAGAAGTGCTTATCTCGCTGAAAGAAGCATTTTAACCCAACCAGCATCAAAAGCTGAGTCATTTGGTGTAGTTGAGACTTTCGCCTTCTGAAGTGCTTTACTCACTGAAATAAGCATTTTAATCCAACCAGCATCAAAAGCTGAGTCATTTGGTGAAGTTGAGATTTTAGCCTTCTGAAGTGCTTAACTCGCTGAAATAAACATGTTTGTCAAAACAGCATCAAAAGTTGAGTCACTTGGTGAAGTTGAGATTATGATCTTCAGACGTGCTTATCTGAATGAAATAAGCATGTCATTCAACCCAACATCAAAAACTAACTCATTTGGTGAATTTCAGTTATTGGTCTTCTGATGTACTTATCTGAGTGAATTGAGCATGTTAGTCAAAACAGCATCAAAAATGTAGTCATTTGTTGATGTTGAGATTTTTGATTTCTGAAGTGCTTAAATCGCTGAATAAGCATGTTAGTCTAACCAACATGAAAACTTGAGTCATTTGGTGAAGTTCTTATTTTGGCCTTCTGAAGTGCTTACCTCACTCAAATATGCATGTTACTCAAAACAACATCGAAACTTGAGCCATTTGGTGAAGTTCAGATTTTGGTCTTCTGAAGTGCTTATCTGAGTGAAATAAGCATGTTAGTCAAAACAGCATTAAAAAATTAAGTAATTTGGTGAAGGTGAGATATTTGACCTCCTGGTGCTTATGTCACTGAAATAAGCATTTTAGTCATACCAGCATCAAAAAGTTGAGTGTTTTGGTGAAGTTGCGATTTTGGTTTCTGATATGCTTATCTACCTGAAATAAGCACTGTGGTCAAAACAAGATCAAAATTGAGTTATTTGGTGAAATTCAGATTTATGTCTACTGAAGTGCTTAGCTCGCTGAAATAAGCATTTTAATCCAACCAGCATCAAGAATTAAGTCATTTGGTGAAGTTGAGATCTTTGCCTTCATAAGTGCTTAAAAGGCTGAAATAAGCATGTTAGTCAAACCAACATCAAAAATTCAGTCATTTGGTGCATTTCAGATGTTTTTCTTGTGATTTGCTTATTTCGCTGAAAGACGCATTTTAATCTAAACAGCGTTGAAATGTAAATCATTTGGTGAAGTTGAGATTTTTGACTTCTGAAGTCCTTATTTCATTCAAATAAGCATGTTAGTCTAAACAACATTAAAATTTCAGTCATTTGGAGAAGTTCAGATTTTAGTCTTCTCAAGTGCTGAACTCACTGAAATAAGCACTTTAGTGAAAACAACATCAAAAATTAAGTCATTTGGTGAAGTTTAGATTTTGATCTTCTGAAGTGCTTCCCTCATGAAATCAGCATGTCATTCAAACCAACATCAAAAACTAACAATTTTGGTGAAGTGAGATATTGATCTTCTGAAGTGCTTATCTGAGTGAAATAAGCATGCTCGTCAAAACAGCATCAAAAATTAAGTCAGATGGTGAAGTTGAGATTTTTGATTTCTGAAGTGCTTATCTCACAGAAATAAGCATTTTAGTCCAACCAGCGTCCAAAGTTAGGTCCTTTGGTGACGTTGAGATTTTTGTCTTCTGAAGTGCTTGCCTCACTCAAATAATCATGGTAGTCAAACCAACGTTAAAAATTGAGTCATTTTGTGAAGTTCAGATTTTGGTTTTCTGAAATGCTTATCTCACTGAAATAAGCATGTTAGTCAAAACAGCATCAACATTGAAGTCATTTGGTGAAGTTGAGATTTTTGACTTCTGAAGTGCTTATCTCCCTGAAATAAGCATTTTAGTCAAACCAGCATCAAAAGTTCCGTGTCTTGGTGAAATTGAGATGTTGGTCTTCTGTTAATGCTTATCTCGCTGAAGTAAGGATGTTATTCAAAACAACATCAAAAATTGAGTCATTTGGTGAAGTTGAGATTTTGATCTTCTGACGTGCTTATCTCAAAGAAATCAACATGTCATTAAGATCAACATCAAAAACCAACTCATTTGGTGAAGTTGAGTTATTGGTCTTCCGATGTGATTATCTGAGTGAAATAAACATTTTAATCAACACAGCATCAATAATTAAGTCAATTGATGAAGTTGAGATTTTTGAATTCTGAAGGGCTTATCTCACTCAAATAAGCATGTTAGTCAAACAAACGTCGAAGCTTGAGTCATTTTGTGAAGTTCACATTTTGGACTTCTGAAGTGTTTAACTGCTGAAAGAAGTATTTTAATCAAACCAGCATTAAAAGTTGAGTCATTTGGTGAAGTTCAGATTTTGGTCTTCTCAAGTGCTTATCTCACTGAAATAAGCATGTTGTCAAAACAGCATGAATTTCAGTGTCTTTTTGAAGTTGAGATTATGGTCTTCTGCTATGCTTATCTCGCTGAAATAAGCACGTTAGTGAAAACAACATCAAAAGTTTTGTCATTTGGTGAAGTTGAGATTTTGATTTTCTGAAGTGCTTATCGCGCTGAAATGAGCATGTTAGTCAACCTAAAATCAAAAATTGAGTCATTTGGTGAAGTTCAGATTTTTGTCTTCTGAAGTGCATATCTCGCTGAAATAAGAATTTTAATCCAACCATCATCATAAATTATGACATTTGGTGAAATTGAGATTTTAGCCTTCTGAATTGCGTGTCTCACTCAAATAAGCATGTTAGTCAAAATAACATCAAAAGTTGAGTCATTTGTTGAAGTTGAGATTTTGATTTTCTGGAGTGCTTAACTCAATGAAATAAGCAGGTCATTCAAACCTACATGAAAAACTAACTCATTTGATGGAGTTGAGATATTGATCTTCTGATGTGCTCAACTCCCTGAAATAAGCATGTTGGTCCAAATGCATTCAAACATCAAGTCATTTGGTGAAGTTCAAATTTTTGGCTTCTGAGGTGCTTATCTCATTGAAATAAGCATGTTAGTCAAACCAGCATCAGAAGATAGGTCATTTGGTGAAGTTGAGATTTTAGTCATCTGACATGCTTAACTCGCCGAAATAAGAATTTTAATATAACGAGCATCATAAATTAAGTCATTTGGTGAAGTTGAGATTTTTGGCTTCAGAAGTGCTAATCTCACTCAAATATGCATGTTACTCAAAACAACATCAGAAGCTGAGTAATTTGGTAAAGTCGAGATTCTTCACTTCTGAATTGCTTATTTCACTGGAGGAAGCCTGTTAATCAATACAACATCAAAATTTTGGACATTTAATGCAGTTCAAATTTGGTCTTCTGAAGTGCTTATTTCACTGAAATAAACATGTTAGACAAAACAGCATCAAAAGTGGTGTGTAATGTTAAAGTTGAGACTTTGGCCTTCTGCTTTGTTTATCTTGCAGAAATAAGCACGTTCGTCAAATCAACATAAAAACTTGTGACATTTGGTGAAGTTGAGATTTTTGACTTCTGAAGTGCTTATCTCGCTGAAATGAGCATGTTCGTAAAAACTAACATCAAAAATTGAGTCTTTCGGTGAAGTTCAGATTTTTGTCTTCTGAAGCGCTTAACTCGTTGAAATAAGCATTTTAATCCAAACAGCATCAAAAGTTGAGTCGTTTGGTGAAGTTGAGATTTTAGCCTTCTGAAGCGCCAATCTGGCTGAAGTAAGCATGTTCGTCAAAACAACATCAAAAGGTGAGTCATTTGGTGAAGTTGAGATTTTGATCTTCTGAAGTGCTTTTTTTCAGTGAAATAAACATGTTAGTCGAAACAGCATCAAAAGTTGAATGTCATGTTGAAATGAGACTTTGGTCTTCTGCTTTGTTTACCTGGCAGAAATAAGCACGTTAGTCAAATCAACATAAAAAGATGTGTCATTTGGTGAAGTTGAGAACTTGCTCTTCGGTAGTGCTTATCTCGCTGAAAGGAGCATGTTCGTCAAACTAACATCAAAAATTGAAAGATTTGGTGAAGTTCAAATTTTTGCCTTCTGAAGTGCATATCTCGCTGAAATAAGAATTTTAATCCAACCAACATCAAAAATTATGTCATTTGGTGAAGTTGAAATTTTAGTCTTCCCATAAGCTCATCTCGCTGAAATAAGCATTTTATTCAAACCTGAATCAAAAGCTGAGTGTTTTGTTGAAGTTGAGATTTTGATACTCTGAAGTGCTTAACTCACTGAAATAAGCATGTTCGTCAAAACAACATCAAAATTTGAATCATTTGGTGAAGTTGAGATATTTGACTTCTGAAGTGCTTATCTCACTGAAGTAAGCATGTTAATAAAATCAGCATCAAAAGTTGAGTCATGTGCTGAAGTTGAGGTTTTAGTCTTCTGATGTGCTTGTCTGAGTGAAATCAACGCGTTAGTCAAAACAGCATCAATAATTAAGTCATTTGGTGAAGTTGAGATTTTTGACTTCTGAAGTGCTTGTCTGACTCAAATAAGCATCTTAGTCTAACAAACATCAAAACTTGAGTCATTTGGTGAAGTTCAGATTTTGGACTTCTGAAGTGCTCAACGAGCTGAAATAAGCATGTTCGTCAAAAAAACATCAAAATTTGAGTCATTTGGTGGAGTCGAGATTCTTCAATTCTGAAGTGGTTATTTCACTGGAGGAAGCCTGTTCGTCAAACCAACATCAAAATTTGAGTCATTCAGTGAAGTTCAGATTTTGGTATTCTGAAGTGCTCATCTCACTGAAATAAGCATGTTAGTCAAAACAGTATTCAAAGTTAAGGCATTTGGTCAAGTTGAGATTTTTGACTTCTGAAGTGTTTTCTCCCTGAAATAAGCATTTTCGTCAAATCAGCACCAAAATTAGGTCCTTTGGTGAAGTTGAGATTTTAGTCTTCGCATAAGCTCATCTCGCTGCAATAAGCATTTTAGTCAAACCTGCATCAAATGTTGAGTCATTTGGTGAAGTTGAGATTTTTGACTTCTGAAGTGCTTATCTGACTCAAATGAGCATGTTAGTCTAACCAACATCAAAACTTGAGTCATTTGGTGAAGTTCAGATTTTGATCTTCTGAAGTGCTTATCTCACTGAAATAAGCATGTGAGTCAAAACACTATTAAAAGTTGAGTGTCATGTTGAAGTTGATATTTCGTCTTCTGCTTTGCTTCCCTTGCAGAAGTCAGCACGTTAGTCAAAACAACATCAAAAGTCGTGTCATTTGGTGGAGATGAGATTTATATCTTCTGAAGTGCTTAACTCGCTGAAATGAACATGTTCGTCAAACTAACAGCCAAAATTGAATCATTTAGTGAAGTTCAGATTTATGTCTACTGAAGTGCTTAACTCGCTGAAATAATCATTTTAATCCAAGCAGTATCAAAAATTAAGTCTTTTGGTCAAGTTGAGATTTTTGCCTTCAGAAGTGCTTATCTCACTCAAATAAACATGTTACTGAGCACAACATCAAAAGTTGCGTCATTTGGTGAAGTCGAGATTCTTCACTTCTGAAGTGATTAATTCACTGGAGGAAGATTGTTAGTCAATCCAACATCAAAATTTGATTCATTTATTGAAGTTGAGATTTTGGTCTTCTGAAGTGCTTATCTCACTGAAATAAGTATGTTAGTCAAAACAGCATCAAAAGTTGTGTCACGTATTAAAGTGGAGATTTTAATCTTCTTAAGTGCTTAACTCGCTGAAATAAACATGTTATTCAAAACAGCATGAAAAATTAAGTCGTTTGGTGAAGTTGAGATTTTTTTTACTTCTGAAGTTCTTATCTCACTCAAAAAAGCATGTTCGTCAAAACAGCATAAAAAGTTGAGTGTCATGTTGAAGTCGAGATTTGGTCTTCTGCTTTGCTCACCTTGCAGAAGTAAGCACGTTAGTCAAAGCAACATCAAAAGTTGTGTCATTTGGTGGAGATGAGATTTGGATCTTCTGAAGTGTTTAATTCGCCGAAATGAGCATGTTAGTCAAACTCACATCAAAAATTGAGTCATTTGGTGAATTTCAGATTTTTGTCTTCAGAAGTGCTTATCTCGCTGACATATTAATTTTAATCCAACCAGCATCAAAAATTATGTCAGTTTGTGAAATTGAGATTTTAGCCTTCTGAAATGCCGATCTCAGTCAAATAAGCATGTTAGTCAAAACATCATCTAAAGTTAAGTCATTTGGTGTAGATGAAACATTTGACTTCTGAAGTGCTTGTCTGACTCAGAGAAGCATGTTAGTCTAACCAACATCAAAACTTGAGTCATCCGGTGAAGTTCAGATTTTGGTCTTCTGAAGTGCTTACCTCGCTGAAATAAGCATTTTAAGCCAACCAGCATCAAATGTTGAGTCGGTGGTGAAGTCGAGATTTTAGCCTTCTGAAGGGCTTAACTCGCTGAAGTAAGCATGTTTGTCAAAACAACATCAAAAGTTGTCTCACTTGGTGAAGTTGAGATTTTCATCTTCTGAAATGCTTATCTCAATGAAATAAGCATGTCATTCAAACCAACAATAAAAACGAACTCATTTGGTGGAATTGAGATATTGGTCTTCTGATGTGCTCAACTCCCTGAAATAAGCATTTTGGTCCAACCAGATTCAAACATCAAGTCATTTGGTGAAGTTCAGTTTTTTTGGCTTCTGAGGTGCTTATCTCGCTGAAATGAACATGTTATTGATCCAACATCAAAAGTTAGGTCATTTGGTGAAGTTGAGATTTTTGACTTCTGAAGAGCTTATCTCGCTGAAATAAGCATGTTAGTCAAATCAGCATCAAAAGTTGAGTCATTTGCTGAAGTTGAGATTTTGGTCTTCCAATGTGCTTATCTAGTGAAATAAGCATGTTCGTCAAAACAGCATCAAT